>NC_143407.1:34170301-34345301 GCF_052110815.1 Crocodylus siamensis
TAGTAGAAAGTAAGGAATTTGGGCTGGTATATCTTTGAGTAGACCAAGCCACAGACAGCATGGTTAAACCTTATATATAGCTAAATAACATGTGTCCAGTATTCCCTACAGGATAAAGGTGAATTTTATTTACTTATTTGTTCCAGGGACTGGAAAATGTAGCCAGGGAGTATCTGCCAGAACATAAAGCCCAAAAGAGCCTCTAAACAAGAAAATAAATTAATAGGTTTACAGCCAGCAGGGACCATTATAATGATGTAGTCTGACCTCTCCTGTGTGATACAGGCCAGAGAATTTCACCTAGGAGTTCCTTCATTGAGCCCAGTACGTACAAACTCGAAAGCAATGATCACACATCTCCATTAATAGGTGCAAGTAGACAAAATACTTGCATTTGTTCCCCTCTATTTAACATGAGTAGTAGTCTGAGATAGAAAGCTGTTAGATAATATTTGCTACTAAACCGTGTCCATTTTATGCATTCAGCCAAAAGCAAAAAATGCCACTAAACTTCTAGCATTTGGGAAAAGACTTCTGGGTTGATACTGCAGGGCAGAAGGGGAAGCTTCACTTGGATCTGGATATCATCAAACGCATTGGTGCCAGGCTTCTCTTTCCAATTCTTAGATTTCCCAAACCGTGGTTGGTTGTGACCAGTTGTGTAAAGCATCACTCTTTCATGGCTGGGAGGATGAAGTGGCATTTCAGGTTATCCCTGGTCTTTTGCCCGCTTTACCTCCAGTGGCTGAAGGCTGGAACGTTGCACCTTTTTCTCCATTCCTTGCCTCATGCTGTATGGGAGCATTAGGAAAAGAGGGTCACCACTATCATTTGGGTCCAGATGTGGAGCTCTTGGCTGCTGCTGCTGTACAGTGTTGGCCTGGGTGATTTCTCTCTTGCCTGGTACTGGAGTTGAGGATGATACAGTTGGCATCCTGGTTGGAGTAGCCATTGCAGCTTCCATGTTTGTCTCAGCATTAGTCTCAGTATTAGTATACTAGAAAGTGCAAGGGCTGCCGAGATGTTTTGGATCGTGGAAGAAGTTTTTCCTATATTTCCTCCTTCCTCCCCACAACTGCGGAACTGTCTTACATTTGCAGCTGTGCCATTGTTCAGCATGCTTGTGTGCTATTCCCCTCTGTGTCTTTTGCCTATACATTTTTTTGGGTGGGGGGGGCTGTCACTGTCTACTCTGCATATGTACCGTGCTTAGCACTACAACTGCAAATATTACAGACTGCTTGTTTACTAATGTGTCATTCTTGCATTTAAGTTAGCAGTTCTAACGGATGCAGAGAGGCAAAACTGACAACCCTGTTTTCACTGATTTCATACAGTCGTATGTTAGGGTAGTAACGTGCAATTTCCTACTAATTGAGACGCTGATTTACCTCACTGACAAATACACGCTCCAAATATCTATTACCCTTTGCCCTTCCTATTACCTCACCATCAGCCTTATTGCTTGCTTAAGTAAGCCTTCATTTTCAGGCCTCAACTGCAACTATATCTTATCAGCGTGGACTGGTTTAGGATACACCTCCTTTGATCAGCAGAGGTGTTAGCTTCTTTTCAAGTGGGTATCCTTTTTTTATTCCCTACTCTGTCACTTTTGAGTTCAGAAGTGGTCCCATAAAAATTCTTCTTTTTTCAAATGACCTTGTATTTCAGCCTTTTGCCTGGCCTGCTTCCAGCCTCTCATTGAGGCAAGCGGAGAAACCTTCATGCAAAGGGAGGAGATAAAATTGAGCAGAAAGACTAACAGGCAGAGTCGTAGCAAGCTCATTGAGTGCCTGGGGTTGGGGAGCATGGGGGTTTGCTGACCGCTATAGTTGGCAGGGAAAGAGGGGAGAAATGTGGGTGAGTGGAAGGCTTACCTTCCTGGGTGGTGGTGTATGCTGCTACTGCTGCAGAAGCAGCATCAGCTCCACTCCAGCAGCAGCATCCCTGTGGCTGGCCTCCCTGAGAGCCAACCCCAGTGCCCAGTTTGCTTCTACCCCCACCCCTCCTTGCCGCCCAGTACATACTTATTGGGTGCAGGGTTGTGCTTGCTCTGACAAAGGCTCCCAGGGGGGATGGGGAGCACCATTTCTCTAGATCCACTCATTCCCTGTGTCCCACCTAAGGATACTATTTGGTGCAGCACTGCCCCTGCCCAGCCCTTATAGCCAGGCAGGGGCAGTGCAGGACTCCCTGGGGAGGTGATTCTAGCACCCTCTCTTAGTTGGTACCGGGGACTGGTGCCCCATTCACTTTAACCTAGTTAAACTACTGCTGACGGGGCTTCCCCTGAGAGGTCCCACTTGGAAATCCTCTGTGGAAGGGCTCAATGGTGGCACAAAATGTTTACTGTAATTGTATTTTATTTGATTGGGGGGGGGAAATTATACATTGGCAGCTTGCAGCTTTTATTGCCCCTAATGTGATGTGCAGAGGTTTAGCTTATGAAGTAGGCTTCCTGTTTAATCAACAAATTCAGCAGTTATCCTTAATCCCTTTAGCTGGCAGTGCTAGAAACTCCCGTTAACTTTTCATACCAAGTTCGAAACCACAGTCATATTATGAGATGGTGGGTCCTGATGCCAAAGGGTTAATATGTCCCTTTTTATCCTGACGGTAATAGAAGTAAACTTGCTCTATTATGATTTTATTGCATGTCCATCTAAGTTTTAGCCGCCTAGAAAAGTTTTGTCTTGAACATCCTGGTTTTCACTATTCCACTGGGAATGCTTGTCTCATGAACTTTGTTTTCTGCTGTTGCAGTTGTGAAGCTTGTACTTCCCTGCTCTTGTTTTCATTTCATCACATTTGTTTAGAGTCTGTTTGCTATTAATGTTGTTCTAACACAGCAGCGACCGTTTCCATAGCTTGATTGAATGCCACGTCCTTGGAAATAGAAAATTAACACGTTGTTAACCACCCATCACTTTACACACATTAATTAAAAGCTACAAATTTCAGATGAAAACCACGTCATCTAATAAGAAAACTATTGGGCGCTATCATTCCGACTTCTGAGGTTCCTTCCGCTGCTGGCGAAACATCCTCAAGGAATGAGGTCCATTCATCCTCCGTTTTGGTTCACTCTGTCTCAGTGATATCTAGCTTGGCCTTGCTGTACCTCATCCAGACTTAGGTGGCCTAGTAGGCAATCCCTCCACACACTTTGGATGTGCTGCCAATAGGTCCTCATTTCCTCTGTGGCTGTATTTCAGTATATCTGGTTCTCATCGAGACTGCGGATAGGAAACAGCGACGCTTTATTTCAGGGGCTCGGCAACAGTTTGCTTTAACTCTGTGTCTATAATTGGTCAAATCCGGAATTATGACCTTATTCAGAATGTTATTATCAATGACATTTGTATAAATAGCACCTTTTGTTCTTTCAGCTGTTCCTGTTTCTCCTTACAGGTTCTTTCTTTGGAAAAATTCAGCTTTTTCATATTGATTTCAGGGTCTTTGTGAGACATAGAAACAATCTGTTGCTTTGTCATTCAAAACTCATTGGAACTAAATAGATTAACAGTCACAGGATGTTGCATTTAAATTTTCTCAGCTAATTAAGGATGTGCTCATTTTTAGATTAACCAGGATAAGTGCGTACATTTGTCTTAAGTCAAATGATTTTGGGGATTTTTGAGCAAGGGCAAGGGAGTGTTTATAGATGCTGGTTTTGTTCCTTGTGCAAAAAGTTTGTTCATTTGAACATTGTACGTAGAGATTTACAAGAAAACATTGAATGAAACATTTGGATGAACACATCGCTTAGCATCCACTCTGTCAGTACCCATCACAAAAGAGGGAAGAAATAAAATACAAACTTGAATTCATTTAAATGTTCAACATTTTTGATGCCCTGCCTAATGTCTAAGATCAGATAATAAGCCAAGTTTTCTTGTCACCTAATAACTGCTTTAGTTGACTCTTTCTTGGTGTCTTCTAATCCCTAGGTGCTAAAATGATTTGGCAAAAACTGCATCTGTTTTCTCTTGTTACCTGATAACTTCTTAATGAGTACTAACAGCTTATGTGAGAGCAAGGCCATTAGTACTAATGGATAGGGAGGACAGCTGATATGGCATGGGAAAGGGTAAAGATTAGGAGGGAAGTTTTTTCAAATATACATGTAGCATAAGACAGTAAGTGCCATAATGGTTTTGCACTGTTATTTATGTCCTAATGGACTGGGCCGAATCTTTGGACACCTATTACTTCTCAGCCATCTTGCAGTCAAAGCCTAGTATAGCATATGACAGTAGTTTGGTTTGCTAGATAAGCATACAGCATTTATTTTCCAGAAAGCCTTAAATGGTATGCTTTCTGTATGTAATCTAATTTATCTGCTGTAATAGTACAGTTACTTTCTTAAAAAGGCATATTCTAGCCTGTTCTTGGCTTTACAATCTTTTTGGATATTTTTCATACAATGCCTGTAATGCTTTCTTCTTCCTGCTGCATAAAGTATCCATGTGCCATGTATGCTCTTCATTATTGAGCTGTATTGTAGTCTTTGTTAAAGATGGTCTATGCGTTGGAGTGCAGTCTTGTGGAAACATTCAGATCCCATTGTTTTCTGGATATTATTTTCCATCTTCTGAATGTGCCATTGTTTCAGTTTGTTTTATTCTCATTTGTTGATGCGAGTATAAAAAGAGTGGATAAAAAGCAAATGGCAGGATATTACTAAAGACTTTTAAAACCAAAAGGCATCCCTTTGATAAAGACCTGGCTCGATTTTAAGTGGTAGCATCTCCATTAGCATTAATGGGGTAAGTACATCAACGGAGGCACCTCAGAGGTTAATCAGGCTTCCTGGCTAGATATTGCCATCAATACAATGTGGCGCCTAATTCTGTTGGTCCTTCAGAGGTTTTCCTGACAACACACTAACAGACTTTGTGTAAGTCATTTCCTATGAATTATTAAAACAAACGTTTGGCTGCTAATTGATGAACACTAATGTGTTTTCTAATCACTGCAGTTTGAGTTTTTAGCACTAAACAAAGCAGTTGCAATTGATTTGTGGCTTATTCTTGGTTTCAGTCTGTGCTCTGTGTCTTCTTTTTTTTTTTTCCTTTGGAAATTTAGTATACAGCTTTGCTCATCTTTTTAGTTAAGAATTGGTTTGTTACACTGTTGTTCCATTGTGAACTCTTCTATTATTATTTCTTATTTATATAGCACCATAATATGCCGGATGCTTTATAGGCAAATAAAGCTCAATCCATGGTCCAGAGAGATACAGTTTAGATTTCAACAGCAATCTGCAAAGATGTATAGCTTTATTTTTTTTTCTCATTCTTTTAGCCCATCTCTTACCTAAGCTGTCTCCTCCCTTCTTGTACTTCCCCCACCCCAAAAATATCCAATTTCTATAAAGTGTAAAGGCCAGTGTAGGGAACTAGTTTTCAAAGCAATGCCTGGAAAACATGCACAGTACAGTAAGTCGTGTTATTGGAAATGGATTTTTATGCTGTGCATATAGTCTTCTGCTCCAGTACTGTGAGGGTGCAGCCTTTAATTTTGCTGTTCTGATTTCATGTATTGGAGCAGTTATAGACCTGCAAAAAGTGAATACTTCCCCATTGTACCCCTCAAGGGCCACATCCTTCTTGTCTTACTGGTTTGTGTCACAGTCACTGTGACTGGTCATGTGTAGAATAAGTTGAATGTGGTTTGGTCCCGAGTATTTCTCTGTGCAGCACTTCTGATCCCCATATTGCTTGATTTAGGCTGCATCAACCATTTACTGCTTTGTACTATCGCTGGGGTAACACTTTCGGATGAGATAGAGGACAGACTTTGTTATATTTATGTCTGACGTGAGAGCAAAGCAACAAGTCTATATGGTTATAGAAACATGATCTCTGTCTTTGCTCTGTGCTGCACACACTATTCACCATCACTTCTCCCTTTTTACTATAATCTCAATGAACTCTAATACCTTCAATTTTGGAGGGTTTGCTCAGCACCTTCTAGAATACGCAACTAAAATATTGGCTTAAAAAGAAAAAAAATCAATATAATGTCTGAGACATTACAGTGACTACTTCTCTTTTTTGATAATGTTTTAGAAACCACTGGTAAGAGATACGAAAATACATTTAACTTTTTGGATAAAAAAGGTTTATCTCACATATCAAACTTTAGCATTGGGTGCAAATATATGCAGTGTCTGATGTGGTTTATGTGGCAGCATATTTAGTTGATTGTGTCTGCTCCTGGTGTATGGTGCAGTCCAGTTGCAGTGTTCATTTTGTTGGGAAAAATTCAGCATAGATATGAAAAACAGCTCTAAAATATTATTTATTGAGTCTCTTTCTTTTTATAGACAATAAAGACTGGACTTACAATGGTTGGGAAAGTAGTTACACAGCTGACAGGGACGCTGCCATCAGGAGCAACTGAAGAAGAAATTTTAGCTCATAGCAATACTCGTCGAAGTCCTCTGGTGCCTGGAATCATCACTGTTATTGATACTGAGACTGTTGGAGAAGGGCAGGTAATACAATTTGCGGAGCGGGGGGAGCATCTGAAGCCCCTTAACTTTCACAAAAGCTTTGAATTAAAAATTGAATTGTATCCTTTTTGCAAATGATTTTTGCAAGGTCAGCAAAATTTACAGATGCACAAAGCTGCGGCAAAGGAAGTGCTATTCAGATCTGAATTTAAGCCAACATGTATTTAGCCCTTAATACATATTTACGTGACATTTTGACAACATCAAGTGTGGAATGTCACTGTTTGCGTCTGTAACACTTGCTCAGAATTGACATTGATTTATACTGACCGGTTGTAGTATGCACGGTCCGATTACATTTATTAATATGTAGTGTAGAGGAAATTCTGACTGCAGCCTAGAAAGAGGGTCAGTTGTTTGACACGGTGTGCAAAAGCAGTAATCGTGAGACTGGCTAGCTATGTAATGTAACTTGGGTAGAAATTTTGCAATTGCTTAGCTTTTCAAAACTTGATTGTTAAGGAGCAGTAGTCTGCATTTTAACGAGTCATTAACTGTATCATAAAAATGAACTGTGCTGTCAGAAAAACAGCACGGTGACATTACACGGTACAGTGTACCATGAAAAATTATCAGTGGGCAAACTTTTTACATCAACCATTTTAAACTGAGACGAATGTTCTGAACTAAATTTCTTTATGAAAGTGAAGGTATCATAAGAGTCTTGTATGTTTGCTTCTCTCTGTTTAATTTTTAAGAACTTAATTTGGGAATCTTTATTCAGGTGAGATCCCTACTATTTTGTAAATTGAGATTTTACATACTGTATTTATCAGCATTTAGTTTAAAAAAACCAACAAAACACAACACAAAATATGCCCCTAGTTCAGCACCACCCCCTCCTGTGTTCTAGGTGCATTGTGTGCATCTTATTTTAGTAAAATATTAAAAATAATCAATAGTGATGTTAAGTACATTTCTTAACTGAAGGTACAAACAATATTTTTCTATCCAGGAATATAATATACTTGGCTGCTTCCAGGAATTAATTCAAAGAAATATTTAGCCACATCCATACTATGCTGAAAGGAGATTTATTTTGGATGGAAGACCCTTCTTTCTCAAAAATCAAATAAAACAAAACCTGAAGAAAATAGCACGATTATTTTATTTAAGATTTTAGAGACTCCGTTTTTTAAAAATCTGTTGACCTTTGGGATTTGTTTTGTTTCCGGGAAAAAAAATTCTGTTGACTTTTCTTCTAATGTCAGGAAAAAAAAAAAAAGAAGAAAAATCCTACTTCATAAATTTCTCATGAAGCCTTGTTTAATGTGGTCATTATTTCTGGTGGTCATTGTCTGTGTTGATGCTTCTGCATAGGCTGAGAAATAAAATGATTTATCTTAGCTTCTTAAGTCTTGTTATATGTGATTTAGAGGTTTTTATGAACTTGTCCTTTGACCTTAACAGTAGTAGGGACCTATCAAACCTAAAGAAGACTGTAGAAAAGTAGTTATAAAAAATGACAATGCTTGCTTTGCCCAAGCAATACTTCACTGGCATAAATAAGCCATTATTGCCAGTAAAACAATTTAGGTTTTGTCTTAAAACCCTGATGTAGACAGTATTCTTGAACACAGAAATAACTTTTAGTTGTTCACATTATTATGAGTTGGGATTTGAAAGCACTACTGGAGTTCATAATTTGTTTTTGGTGGTGAGACTTGGGTCTCAGAATTTCCTACTTTTTTTTTCAATTTTCCAAGAAAGGAAAAATAACCCTTCTTTGCCATTTGTTTTTCTCATCACCGATGGCCTTTGGATATCTTCAGGCAAAAATGTGGGTGTGTCAAGGAGGCTTGACAAAGACAGGGTATATTTTCAGTTGTGTTTAAGAGGCCTAGAAAATGTCTGTTGTTGAATTTTCTGCTTCTACAGGGTACCTTCCTGTATAAGGTATGTGCTGTGCACTTGCAGTCCTTGCTGGGGCATTGCCAACCCTCCCTCCCTTTGTTTCCCCCATTGCTGAATGGAAGTAATCCATCTTGAGCATGCTGCTTAGCTCGAACATGGCAGAGTTCGAATTCTGCCCATTACATGAATCGACGAGTGCCTTCGAGATTGGCAGTGCTCCTGCTCTCACGCTGACTGTAGCAGGCGGGTCTGCAGAAAGTGGCATGTTAGTGTGTAGATGGCACAGATTTGTACTCGCTGGGTTTACATGGCTAGTTTTGCAGCATAATTGATTAAGGCTCCAATTCTGTAAAGCACTTAAGCACACGTCTGACCTTTTAAACATGAGCAGTCGTGCTGAACTAAATGGGGTTGCTGCGTTTCAAGTGAGGCACAGGGATGAGGCAGGTATGAGACGACACTGGGTAGCATTCCTGCTTCTACCCATGTAGAAAGGGAAGAGTCAGGATTTGTGGACTGGATGAGTTACCTCTGTTGGAAGGAGGGGATGTATGTGCCTACTGCCAATTTAGGCCTTCCTAAGTTGCATAGGAAACCACAGGGAATCAGTGATGCCAAATACATTTGTTTTCTGCACTAGGTTAACCCTTTCCACGTATTGCAGTCTGTGATTTGTGTAACCACTGTTTTTTGTGCATGACTTGCAAAGAGTTTTTAGAAGCAATCCTAGGTCTGGGGGTGATTTTCAGAGACACTGAATATTTGACTCACAATGTGCCACTGAGAACGTCCTTCCTTCTCTTCCAAGCTAGCCCCTTATCTGACGTAGTACAGTGACCAATTACAATGCCCTGTCCCCCATAACTTAATGCAGAGGGCAGCAACATATTGCCTGCAGGCTAGATCTGGCCCACAAAGCCATTGGATTCAGCCCAAGGAGCGGGGGCCTCGGGGCTGGACACAGGCATGGGCAAACCAGGCAGCTGCCCAGGGCCCAGACAGAAAGGGGGCCTGAAAATGTTTTTTGTTTTTTTCCCCCCCTCCGTTGCCTGATTATTGTCATCATTATCTCTGGCAAAGGGGGGCACGATACTAAAAATTCTCCCGGGGCCACCAGGAGTCTAGGTACGGTGCTGGGGGGCCATCAGTGGTGGGAGGCTTTGCTGGGCTGGGCACTTGGACCATGTGGTGCTGAAGCTGGGTAGCAGAGGGAAGTGGTAGCAGGGCCTGGGTCCTATTGCCAGCCTGTCTTTAACTGGAGCTGGGTCATTCCAGCGCGACAACGCTGGAAAATGTTACCGATCCTTGATCTAATGGAATCAAACAACTGTATCATCAGAAGAACAACCTCTTGACGATGAGAAACTGTAGATATAAAGATATGAAATAAATGGAGAGTTAGCAAGTGTCTTTTGCCAACACTTTAGGAAGTGACTTCGTTTCTTTTCAAATGGAGGAAGATGAATTACATGAAATGTTTTGAGGGGAAACGCAGTCCGTAGGGCCTACAATAGCAGAGCGTCTGCTGACCTTGGAGACGGTGGTTTGCGTCCATCTGTGTGCGCAGGCGTGCAGATTCACCTGCGTGGAAGATGACTGTGGAGCACGTTTTGAATAGTTAGGCCAGAAGTATTAGTAGTGATGATTTAAAGTCCTTTCTTTCATCCGGCCTACCCTTTTTCATAGGCAATCACAAATGTAGCAAACATGCTTAAGGTATTTCATGAGATACGGTAGCAAACGGTTCCTTAATTTGAAATCTTATTAGCCCTCTGCTGAAAAAGACCACACATCCCAACAACAAAGAAATCTTTGAATTTAAACGTGGTAAATCTCTGGAGAAAAAAATATTTTTAGTAAACCCTATTAAGGTGGACATCTCGGTGAAATCTCGCATGTGGCAGTTGTTTAGGCGATAGTTCCTACTTTTAAAAACAGTGGTACTTTGAAAAGGTTTGAACCATAGTGTCATTAAAAGAAAAGTGTAGAAATGTTGACTTATTGGATTTGGCTGTCACGTTATATATGAAAACTGAATAAAAATAATTATCAAGAAGCCTAAGTAACTTTGTGGTTAGCCAAAATATGTTAACAAGGTTCGTGTGCTTGTTTAAACTTCTTTTTAATGACGTGTTAGCAAACTTTTCAGTTAGCTGTAATGGCTATTTATTTGGATCTGTTAATTAGTTGAAATGGATAAAAATAAACTTATACAGATGTCCCTATTTTATAATGGGAAATAAATGCATAAACTGTTAGTGGGTTGAGTTTTAAAGAAAAAATAATTTTCTTTCGACCTTTGATTCTTTATTCCTAATTAATTCGTCAACTGGGCCACCCACATTTAGTCCACAATAATGACCCTTCTTAAAAGTCTGCAGTTTTGTGACCGAATATAAATCTGTTAAACATCTAACATTTACTTGACAGTTTAAATATGAGGGAATTTAAAAGTAAAAAGCTTGATTTTTCTTTTAAATGTTTGTGATAGAGTGATTAACGTTAGATCATCATGTCAACCTCAGATTATGCAAAATACCTGAAAATTATTTGAGACAAATTTTCAAATTTTACTTAAAAAAGTAACCTTTAGTTCTTTTTATATTTTAAAATATGATCAGTAGGTTTTTGTTCCCTGTTCCTTATTAACGTTTTATTCCATTAAAGAGGAATTCTCAGGGAAAAAAAAGCAGACTGCTGCAGTTTCAAAAGTTCATTTCCATTTGGTAAGGAGTTGATAACAATTGAACCAAATAAAGATCCTTATCAGGTAGCAAGAACAGTTGTGAAACTTCAGTCTAAAACAAAAAGAAGTTTAAAAAATAAAGGTATTCAATAGTAAATCTGTAACTACATGCATAATCCCACTGGCTATTCATGCCAGCACTTTATTTATAGAAAAGTGCAATTTTCAGAAAAGATAATTTGATACTCTAACGCTTGTATACTTGGCATTGGCTTTCTTCACTTTTTATATCTACATGTATTACAGAAGAATTCTCTTTATATGTAATATAAAAAGAGCAACAGGATTCCCTCAGAGCATAATACTGTCTGCCTTACTTTTATTAAAGGGGATCTGTTTTTTGTCAAGAAGACATTTTTGTCTCAGATAAATGGTTCAGGCTGAGCACAAGGCTGTTTTGAGTTTATGCTGGATTCTATTAAAAGGAGTGCAGTAGTTAATGCTACAGATTTATCACTTTTAGCCCTTTTCCACTGATGTTTGACCTTAGCTATAATGTTTTTTTTTTCTTTGCACATACATCTTTGGAGCTGAAGTTGACACTGGACTGACTTTAGTTGTTTAAATCCACCGAGAATTTCATAACGAGATTTTTTTTTTTGTATGTACAGTAGTTAATGAATATTCAACTCTTCATATTTTTTGTCGCTAAATTGATTAGTTTGATTTTTATAACGATGGTGTCATTCTTTCTTAAGTTTATTAAGAATAAGTCCTGCTTAGTTACATTTATGTCCATTTTTTTATTTGTGTTGTTTTTCATGGTTTATTTAAAAGCTGTGCCTGCACTGGGATAAATGCTGTAATTTGCCTTTAAAGATGAAATAAACAATAGAAGTCATAATTGTCGATAGTTTCTGTGGGCTTTAAGTACGAAGAAAAATACAGTGCAGGAGGAAAAAAAGAAGCGTTAGCTTAAGCTATGCCCTGAAAGCAAGTGCTGTTTTCTACTTGTAGGTGTAATCCTCCCCAAAGTGTCCGCTTTTTCTGTGTGTTTTTAGAAGAAGATGGAAACTATTTTTATCTGCTACAGTGTCCCGCTGCAATGTAATATAACCAGGTTGATGGATCTGGAGCATTGGTTGATCATGTTCCATTAAGCTCGAGGTTTCTTTGGACATCGCAGTGGCGCTCTCTGTTGGAGGTGCTGGCTTGGCATCTCGGACGTGGGGATTTCCAGGGTCTTTACAGAAGAGGCTTCATGTTATTTTTATGGAATGTTATACTCTAATGATAATGAAATCGGTGAGGAAGCTATGCGAGCTCTAGCACGTATGTCTAAGAATAAGGCCCAGATTTATGAAGCTCTTGCTATTGCAGGCCTTTGAGCAGTCTTTCAACCCCGACATCAACTGCAGTGTTTGGAGGCTGTTAACTTGGCGAATGAGCGATATCCAACCTGAACGTAAACACGGTGGTCCGTGTCCCGCAGACTTTCTGCGGGCCTTTTCTGCTTTGCAGATGGGAAATGGAATGAGCTACTTCTTCCCGACTCATTGGCAGCAGCTGCATACATTATTGAGCAATTTGTGCCACTCTTTGTTTTCCCCTCCAAGCAAGGCATTTCCAGCTCCCCTTTCCCCGTTTGTAATGTAACATAAACTCAGTGGAAACGAACCCGTTTCCAGTGTCAGCATTGAATTCATGCACCTGCCTGAACCATCCTCCACCCGCTCCAGTCCCTCCAACACCTTTTGGAGGCCGTTCTTCCAATGCAGCCTCAGTAAATTCAAGTGTTTCCTTCCCATCATCTGTGCAGACTTTCTGGAAGAAGCCCAACTGCACTGGATATTTTTCTACATTGAAAGACTGTTGCAATGAGTTTTTGGATGGCAAACGAGTGGTCAACCAGGGAAACTGCATTCCCTCTTCCTTCCAGTGTATGTAGGCATTATAGAGACAAATAGTACGTGTGGAAAAGGGCAGCCCTGACATGAAAAGAGCAAGTGACCTGTCTGGTATATAAGAAGGGGAAGAATGGTAAAAGAAAATAAAAAAGGGGTACAGTTTGAAGATGTGAAATACCAATTAACAGCAATCAAATGAAACCATGCAGATTGCAGATCCCTGTGGATCCCCTTCGTCTATTCTGAAATGATTTCTTTTTTTCACTTTGATTTAAAAAACACAAGCAAGCTTTCTTTAACCTCATCCTTCCTTTCCCAGGTGGGCGTGTGGGGGAGCTAATTTCATTTTCTTTGTGGCTTCAGTGGTAGGCAGGAAGCGAGTGGCATTTCTAGGCAAAGAAGCGTTGGGGTTGTAGGATGTGAGAGGCTAAAGTTCATGTGTTGCTCTCCACTTTCTGTTCGTATTCACACTTTTTGAACACTAAAGGTATGTGTGTTTATTTGATGAACATAACAGGCTGACATTTTTGCTTGAATATGACAACTTTCCAAGTGGCCAGGCTCTCTGAGATTCTGGGGTTTCTACGGTCCACAAGGTCACAGTTATGGTTTGGCTTTTTTTTTTTTCTCTGAATGGTGGCCTTAGAAAACAGATAATATGTCAGTAAGTTTTTACTACTTTTAAGGAAGAACCCACGCTAGAAATGGTGGAAAGATGAAAAAGCTGATTTATATAGGTTAAATGGGAGATTACTGAAAAACTACTATTAGCTCATCAACCTAATGTCATTCCAAGGAGAGTACTATTATAAGACATATATTTTCTGAAAAGGGACGTCTAAAATTTAAGCTATGTGTCCACATTGAAGTAACATAACATAAATACTTGACCAAATGGTATCAAATGTATATTAAAACCTTTTTCTCCAAAACTGCATAATTTTTGATGGGCAAAGGTTGCATTTTATAGACTAGATAATGTGGCATTTTACCAAATGGCTGAGAAGCAGCTTTAAAAGGTGGGCCCACTTAGCAAAATTATGGCTAATAGAGTTTGACTTTGCACCGTGCTTGGATTAGGACGCTTAAAAGGGTCTCGCAATACTGAATTATGCTGCAAAGTGCTAACACCTACAGGTTGAAATTGTTTGTGCCTTTATAACAGCCAGACTATTCTTTTACTGCTGTAGAGAATTTAATGTTGCAGGATTAATTGTCCAATGCACGTTTTTGGCACTCCAAAGTTAACCTTACTGAAACAATCCATTTTGATGTCTGTATAAGAATCCATACATGTTTTAGCAGCAATCCAGATGCATCACGATATCTGCAGATTTCTAGGTTAAAAGGAATCGGTGTAACATGACCGGGCTGAAGGAATCTGCTGTTTCTTCTGTAATTTTAGTTGATGACGCAACTTACCTTTAATTCAGGTGACAAGACTTATTAGAGGAAGACTCAGTTGCATAGAAGTGGAAGCATGAAAAGATGATGTCTAGGAGGTATTCAGTGCAGTTTCTATAGGCTGGGAAAAGGAGCACTCTTTCTTTGAAATGCTCTTAGGAAGATCTCCAGACCCTTTGGTTAGTGACTCTGGAATCAGTGAGGAATGCTGACAATGGAAAGCAAAACCATAATTGTGCTTATGCGACCGTGCCAAGTAATTTGAACATTTAAAATAAGTCGGGCGCAGGCCTCCTTATCCATATTACGTGACTTCTTTAAACATTTAAAGATGATTTCTCTTTTGAAGCATAAAAGTAAATACCTCAAATTAGCCCCAATCATTGGTGAGAGTAGGAAGTTTTTAAATCCCACCCCCCACCCTAATTATTTTGCAACCAAACAGACAAATTATTAGAAGCTTGCACCAGGTAATTTTATACCACCTGGTGGTATAACCATTTAAAAACTGATTCCTTGGTTGCTTATTGTAGGTGCTGTTTACTTAATATTGGTTATACTGTTCCTGTGTTGTCAGATTTTTCTCGTGATTTTATGGTCTAGGATTATTTTCTGTTTGTTCTGAAATGTCCATCTTTAACATGATTTAACATTTTAACTAAAGAATACAATATTTTTCTTGCTGTTTTTCTTTAACCAAATGCATCCGTGTAGTAGTTTCCAGTTTCTGAAGCTTTAAAAACCTCTTCACGTAGCCTGATGTTGATAACATTTTGTAGGATATGCTCAGCTTCAGATACGTATACAGCTCTCTTGGAGGCAGAATTGACTCCTTCAGTCTGTAGTGTCTCAACATAATGTTATTTATTTGTTTGATTTATATGCTATCTTCCCTAGAAGAGTCTCAGGGCAGGTTACAATAAATATAATTAGGTTATCAGGTTCTGAGTATTGTGTTTATATGCCAAGGACTGTCCTAACTGAGGGCATGATCCCATAGATGATTCATACCAGCGCAGGACCTTTATCTTCAGTCAGTAGATTGGATATGTCACAATGTGGTGCTCTCTCATTGTACTGAAATACTGTTAAATAGGTCATTTGACTGGACTGATGCACAATTTGCCATGGTATTCCTCCCCCACAACCCCCCCACAAAACAAAACACAACCTCCTTGATTAATAAGGATACTTGACCTATGTAGTCCTATTGAACCATTCTTCTGTAATACTTAACTTCCATTAAGGGCATGTCAAAATTTAAAAAACGGGTTTTGTTACACAGTTGCTTTCAGGTATACCTGCTTATTCCTTTTTTCCTGTGTGCTTTGTATAGCTGGACACCTTAATTCTGTCACATTCAAGGGAAGGGTGCTAACCAAATGACATCTTTGATTTCCACCCCCTTGCCCCACTTGCAGATTTGTCACCACTGTACACTTTAAATATCCCAAAGGGAAAAGACCTGTTCCATGATTATGTGACACCTACTTTACAAGCCCCACTTATGCAATCTGTTCTTTTTCTGTGTAACCTTTTTTTTCTGTTTTCTGTTAGAAAAATCATTTGTGGTCTACACTTAAGAAGGAATTATGTGCTCTTGGGTAAAATCACCTCTCCTTAATCCCCTTTAAATTGTCCCATACAGATAGGCTAGGTGCAGAACGAGACCACTTACCAACCTGAAGGTAAGTGCGAGGCTGTTTCAAAACTTGTATTCGACAGAGCTCCTAATTATGGGCTTAGGGCCACACTGCATGTCCAGACTTAAAACCATCTAGACACTGAGCTTAGCTTAGGCCTTTGACAGACATTACCCTTAAGATGATGGCTTGGGTAGCAGTGACCTGGCCACAAGTTAATTCAATTAATGGCATGATAAAAGGAGGAATAAGACACAAAACAGATGCATTAACTTTGTGGCACCTTTAATTGAATGGGTGGCCAGTGCTCCCAGCCTTTGGAGCTCGCTGGAGCTTTTCAAGACTCCCATTCACTCCGCAGCTGGGACCCCACATCAGCTAAGAGGAGCTCCCAGCCACGAGACAGCAGCACCATGTGCTCCTTCATGGGAGACTCTAATCAGCCGATGGGGCTCCCAGCTCGGGGAGCGCCAGGAGCCAAGCCTGCTACTTGTTGGCACTTTGGCGACGTGGAGCGATGGGAACTGGTGCTGGATCCCACAGTCACGCTACCTGCCATGCATGTGTAGCATGGCAGGAAGAGCAGTTGTTGGGATCCTGCATCAGATCCCATTGTGCCTTTAAATTAACATCTGTCTGGGGCCTTAATAACACAAAAGGTAGTGTCCCTCTGCAGACCCGTTCGGCAGCCACCCACACTTCACCCGTTCGGCAGCCACTTCACTGCAGGTTAGCTTTATCGATAAGGAACAACAAAAAGAGCATCCCTGCTTCCCACATCACCTGCCCAGGCTTTTTCTAGCCTGCAGTCACATGCTTTGGGAATCATGCGTGCAGAAAATCCTGCACTTGTGTCTGGATATTTGCTAAACTTTGCATGTATAAATACTTCTGGTCCGTGCTAGGATGTTCCTTTTGTAAAATGGATACTCAAAGGTCAGTGACTTGGTGTGATGTTTCATTCCTTACGATGAGGCCAGTAGCTTTCTACTTTTTCAGGCTAGGCCTTAAGGGGTCTTCCAAATGTGGCAGTGAAATGGAGAAACACAGGGGTGTTGAATGACTTCGTGATTTTCATGCACATTTGTGCCATACAAAAAAACCTAACCTTCTTTTGTTTTATGCAGGTGCTTGTTAGCGAGGACTCTGATAGCGATGGTATAGTGGCCCACTTCCCGGCACATGAAAAGCCCATTTGCTGCATGGCTTTTAACCCCAGTGGTAAGTTCTTCTGCCATAGTTAATTTTATAGCATATAGTATGTAAAGAAAACAAGAAATGCAGTGTATGTTCTGTTTCCTTGGGGCTGTGAAAAATTACCACCATTCTTTACAAGTCTATTGTGGGACATGCAAAGACTGACTTGGAAAACATCGATGTCTGTCTCATTTGGTTGAGCATTGCACGCCAGTTGTCAGAGACTGCTTTTGTCTTTTCTGGGAATTTCAGCTTTAGGCCAGCTATACTGTTTTATGGTGTGTATATACAAAGAAACCTTGACCACTACCTAAAACTACATATAACTGAAATATTGAAAGGAATTATTTTGTTAGTTAAGTCCATCAGATCTACTGGAAATTCAGGACCAAAACTTCCCTGAAAGGGTTCTTCTTCCTAAAATTGGGAATAAGATGGGTCATTTCAAATGAAATCTTTCCTCTGAAGGTAATATATGGTGCCACAAATGCTTTGTGGATCTGTAACTCAAGGTTCTGCTCTTTTCCTTTTAAGTGGTATGAACCACAATCTGAAAATATTTTAAAAACCTCAAAGAAAGTACCTTTTCCCCTCCTTCCTCTTTGCAGATGAAGAATGATTATGGGCAGGTGAGATGCATCCTGTTAATCTCATTCAGTTGACAAGGAAACCATGTTTATTAGTCTTCTCAAGACGGAGAAATAACTTTTTGATTGACTGCATAGTGGTCATTGAAAGGGCTGGGGAATTAACGGTTTCCGATTCTCTAAATTAACGAGTTCTAAAATGTAGTAAAATACTCAGCAGATTCATAGATGCTAGGGTCGGAAGGGACCTCAACAGATCGAGTCAAAGTTGTTGGAGATGAAGTCACGTTTCAGAGAGCTAAAACTGAATAGATGTCATGTATATCTTCACTTGCAGTGACCGGTTGGACTCATTTTGACATCCCATCTGTTATGTCAGAACTCTTTAACAGTAGTATGCGGTTCAAAGCTTCCTTACCATTAGTGCTTTTGACGTTTAAAAAAAAAATCTTGTTTCATAATTCAGGGATTTTGTTCTGTATCTCTGAACATTAAGGTTAGAACGTACTTTTTGGATTCTAAAAAGGTAATGTTTCTGTGCAGGGTAGCTAATCTTTGTTTTGTAGAAATCATAATACATGCCATTCGCATGGTTTTGAGAGACTGAACTAAGTAACACTCCTTATTGTGTAACACTTTATGAACACTAATTACATGCTTTTGAAAGGGTCTCTTGTTATTGTGTACATTTGCAAAAAGCAAAATGCTTATGGAAAAACAAACGAGCATGACGGAAATCTTGTGTATCGTTTGAAAGAGAGATTTGCATATGCATGGAAAATCCTGCTTGCAGGCTGGCTCTCTTTCTGCTTGCCCTTATTGTGAAATCACAGTCCTTTTTCTGATGTACAATAGATGTTTACCATAGATCTGATAGCCGAACAAAATGCCCTGCAAGAAAACACTGTTTTCTAAACATTGTGATTTGGTGACAGCTTGCAAATGCTGCATGTCATGAAACACTTGCAGAAATGGATAACTCCTAGGAAGGTGTTAAATCATGCTGTCCACCTTATTTTTTTTTTCCTAACAAAATGTCAAAATAGTTTTTAAAGTATTGTTTCGGCTCTGGACAAAATGAAATCTGCACCTCAACTGGATTCTTTCTTAGTAATATCCAGGTGGATTTGCTTGATGGCAGCACCACAAGTGACATCATCCTAATTCATTGCAAACTGGCGTGTTGCCATTCAGGTTGATTTCATTGCAAAGCATAATGAAAACAGGAGGTGGCTTCTGCTGTCAGGTTCTCCGACTGTTATGCAACCCTGAGGCACTGTTTTCTCAGGGTCTAGCACGATGTTACAGAAACCTCATAGCAGTCTATAAAGACTTTCACTAATCATTGCAATCAATAGACGCTGCTCCTCTTTGCGTGTAGATTCATGGATAATCAAATAGCCAGATATTCATCATGTCATTATACCAAAGCACCCATGAAAATAAACTTTACAGATACTGAATTTTGGGAGGGGGGAAAAATGCATGCACTGTGGTTCCCAGACACAAAATAATTTTGCAACTCTTCTAAACCAGTACTTTATAAATAAGCTTATAATGGACCAAACATGAAAGTTATATGCACATATTTTTATGTTGAATTCACGTAGTTTTATGCAACACACTATTTCTTAATTTCAGCAGTTGAGAACCAGACTGCATTCTATATCAGAGAAGGGGTCGGCAACATTTTGGGGCAGGGTACCAAAAATCCCTGCACCCTCAACTTACAAGACGGTGTGCCAGAGGTGGACAGCGGGGGAGCCAGAAGGGACCTGACCCTTGTTCTGGCAGTGTAGCCACAGCCCCTTCCCCGCCATCTGTCCCGAGGTGCGCGTTTCAAGCAAAATGCCTTCACGTGCCACTCTGGCACCCCATGTCAGGGATTGCCAACCCCTGTACTAGAGCAGTAGAATGGATTTGTGTGCGATAAAGATACCAACTTTAAAGATTTTCTCAGTATTAAAGAGTCAAGTAGTTTGTGATGATGATTAACCATAGGTGGTGATGATGAAATGACGCAATGGGACTTAGGGATGTCGCACTCCAAAAGTAACTGTTAGCATAAGCTCAGCTTTGGTTTAGGACAAAGACCATCAATAAGCCCTAGAAAGAAGGGGTTGGGAGAGAGAATTGTTGATGTTGGTGTCATATGTTATCTTATCCTTTTTCCATTCTTAGACTTAGAAAGCAAATCCCTTGCTGTATCATTAGTTCCCCAGGTCTGTTAATTTTACTGTGGATCAGATCCCAAACCCAGTGAAAACACTGGACAGACTGAGGGCATGTTTTCTCAGCAGGGTAAGTTAGACCAGGCAGGATGCTGTGCTAATGTGGCAAAGCTGTTTCTGGTTCGTGAGCCAGCTTGTTTGGATCTAGTGTGGGTATCTCTACGTGGTACTGCATTCCAGTATGTAGCAATAGCCTTCTTTGACTTCCGTGGGGTATGGCTGAGACTCCTGAATGGTCTTTGTCAGAGCGGTTTTCTTCTTTTTATTTGAGGAAAATCTATATAGCCATTTTTTTTTTCATTAGGACAAGATGAAAAATTATGCTCTTCACATTCTTAAAAATGTTGCTCTTTTTCATGTAGGTCACTTGCATACAGAAACTTGGCATCTAGCTAGCATGCATTTTGGACGAGGCACATGGCCAAGTTAAAAAAATCAGTATAATAATAAAAAAAATACCCAAGTAATTGAAATATCACTTCTAAGCATGCTTGGTTGGGCAGCTTTAGATTATTAAGAGTCCAGACAATCCCAGTATACATCTTTCTGGCCCATCCAGACACCAGAAGGTTGCTACTAGGGCAATGGATGTTAAGGGAATTGTACATATCTCAGTCTAAAACAAGCAGCAAATCCCACTTTAAAAATTGACTTGATAATAGATTGAAGAAAATCACAGGGAAAGAAAATTGCGGATCCTGGTAATTTAGGTTTTCTCTGCTTTTTTTTGCTGTGTTCAGCGAATCCTAAGCTTTCATTTAAAAAAAAAAAGTTGTAAATTTTTTACTATGTGGGTTTTTCCGCACTACAGCTGGATACTCTATGAACCCGGGGCTTCATCCACAAAACCCCCAAATCTGCTGGAATTTGCCAGAAGCCAGTGCCATCCACATACAGTTATGCCTCTTGGTTTCACATTTTAAAGATTAATAGATAAGTAGCAATTCAGTAAAAGTAAAAAAAAAAAAAAAAAAAAGACTGGGTACCCTTTACCTATTTGATTGGTTTTTCATTTTTGGAAATAATTGGTAAATGGCATCAAGACATGCTAAATCCAGCAGTTCAGTAGAGTTATTTTCTCTGGTGGGAAGGCGATAATCAAAAAAAAAAAAAGATGATTTGAGCCTAATGCATCTGTTCTCTTTTCCAATTAAATTGTCAGCTTTAGTTCCACCATTGGTGCAGTATTTTTTTGTATTGGCCAGGAGAGAAATTTCTTCTGCAGTAATCTTGTAATATTTTTGGAAGAGGATTTAGTGAAAACGATTCCAGGACTGGGCTAGGGTGGCGCAGGTGCTAAGGCACATGACCGGCAGCCCAGGGGTCTCACGTTGGAGGCCGTAGCAGAAGTGCTTCTGGTGCAGCCCTGTCGGATTGCGGCGAATCTGTGAATTCTGCTAAATACCTTGTCACGAAAAAGCAAAAGGACACAAAAAAGAAAGGATTCCAGGACTCACGTTCAGGTACATTGGGATCCTGCTGTGTGCTTATTTATTAATAAAAGGCTATTAACAATTTATAGATTGCACTGAGTATTGCACATCTTTATTTTATATAGAGAAGTGACATATCTCTACGTAAATTTTACCAAATTTACAGTTACAAATCCTACTGATTTTTAGACCTAGCGCCAAATTGTTGCCTGATGCTTTTGAGACAAAGATGAAGGTATAAGGTCCCACCCTTCCACGTCTCTCTTTAGACATCAGATTTGAATCAGTAAATGCTGTTACAGTACTCCTACAGCTATTCTACGGGGGCCAGGACCACAGTCTAGATGAAACAGAGAGGAGCATGGCGTGTGGCCACTTCTTTCATGCTGCTGACTCCTCCGTAGCACTTATGCTTTTGTGATATATGCAGGCACGTGTGCAGGGGAGGAGCTGGGTTGTATGGTTGACCAGTTTGGTTTTGTTGTAAACGAAGGCTCTAGCTGTTCCGGTTGCTGAGAGACTTGATTCACAAAGCTAAAGATGCAGTGCTGTCTGGTTGTGCTTACCGAGGCTGAAACAAGGAGCTTTGAAAAGCTTGAACTGTCCAATTAATTTCAGCATGTGTTAACTCACTCCAAAGATGTACGTGGAGCACCGTGAGCGACAGCTCATTGAGGTTTCTGAATTTAGTGGATTTGGGAGAGACCTCGTTCCACTCAGTTGGGAAGGTCAAAAGCCCTGGAGACTAGCAGCGCTCCCAAGTCTATTCATCCCCCCGTGCGGGGGCAATACTCTGAGGCTGAGGAGTGTGCACAGTCGATTCGGAGCCTCTGCACAGTCTTCTTTGAGGGATATCTTTTGTGGGCAAAGCTTGTGTTGTAGGTGGACCTTGGAAGACTACCACACCCCTATTTTTCCAAGTCCAGTTCAAGTCCCTGAAATGTGAGCCTTAAAACATTTCAGTTTGTGAATAAATATTGTAAAGATGTCCCGCAATAATTAAGAGTCCCTTTCTATTAGCAGAGCCCTGGATTTTTAACTCAGTGCAGCTAAGGTTAATCCTGAAGCATTACTGTGATTTCGTGTGCCAGTTTTAAAACACCTTTATGGACCTTCTTGTGTGGAATTAAAGTGAGTTCAGTTCAGTTTAGCTAAGTTCACTTGGGATTCCACTCGAGATGATTTAAACAAAACTGAATAAAGGCGTGGGTAATGCTGAGAAAATGTGTTTGCGCAGATATTTTTATTGTGATTTTTTTTTTTTTAATTAATCCACTTTTATTAATCCAAATGGGTACCTTTATTTAATTTGGATTAATTTTCCTGAGTGACCCCATGTAGACACAGTCTGGAATCCCCAATGAATCTGAGTTAGTTAGCTTTCATGTACTGTGGCAATGTACAGAAGTTATTGGGAGTTAGTTTAGAGCAGCTGACACAGATACTCCTCTTTAAACTTACTGCAACTCCTTGTTTGTTTGTACCCTAAAATGCCTTCATCCAAGATGTGCGTGGCCAATTATGCCATCTGTCTGTAACTTCTGTTTTTGAAGAGTGCGGTGATTTGGTAATTTGTCTATCATCTGCTGTAAAATAGTGCACCGCTGTTTGGATAAAGCCAGCGTTATTTGACTTTCATACGGCCCATATTTCCAGGCCTCCATCAGAGGTTGTAAGTAAGACTGGGACTTTCTTTAGAATTAAAGACCTGCTTTTTAATTGTGTACAACCAAAAACACTTCTCCACTGTATTGTGCAAAGCACAAAATTAGAACTGAACTGTGGAGTTAATGTGCAGGGACTTTTTAATATATTTTAATTGTAGATGGGATTAAAAATTCTCGCCATTCCTTTTTTTAATGTTCAGATTTTTCTTCCGTGAACATAACAGCATTGTGCAATAAGTTTTTGTAGCAGGGATTAGGCCTTAAATTATCTTTTTGAATAGAATATTTAAACAGGTACAAACAGTTTACAGAACGTCTTGGTTATTACAGTACCGTGGAAAAAAACATGTCTGCAACATAATGTAAATCAACGAGAGCTCATTATGTAAACTCTGGATGAAGGCGCCCTGGACTCAATTTTGGGAGGTCACAAACGGAAGGAGTATACCATAGGGGGTTATTTAATTTAAGATGTTTATGAAAAAGCCTCCAAGCTTTTAATGTGCTGATGATAGTGTGCCAGAAACTGTAAGTGCATGTAAGGTTTAGAACAGAGATGGGGAGAAAAAGGGAATTCAGTGGTACGCGGCAGAATAAATTGCTCCATGATAATCTAGACAAGGCTAGAGATTGTCTGGACTACAGACTGCAGGAGCTTGTGCAAATGTCCCTTTTATTCACAAAGCTACATTATTAGAAGAGTTAATATAATTTATATAGGGAAAAACGCTCACAGTTTTAATGTGAGCGAGAGCCCCTTAAAACGAATACTGTTTGTTTTATTTTTGCACCCAGACATAGGAGGTTTACTGACTATTGTTAGGGACAGGATACTAGACTAGATGGACCACTGGTTTGATCTCCTATGGCAATTCCTATCTCCTGTTGTCTGGAAAATTTTCACTGTCGTCTTAATGTGGCTGCAGGTTTAAAACTTTCAGTCCCCCCCACCCCCCAGACATTTGAGCACGAGGATTTGGATCTGAATTTTGAGGCTGGAGTCTTTTGCTACAAGTCCCTTAATAGGCTTAATAAAAATCAAGGACTCGTGCAACTCTGATTTTTTTGGAAGAGTTATAAACTGCATTTAAATTTAGTGATTTGGGCACTCTCCAACAGCAAGGGTATCTACTAAAAGGTGGGTAATCTGGAAAACCTGGAGCGAGGCACTAGACATGTCATTGCCACATGTGTAAATAAGAAGTGACTGTCAAGTTTTGTGGGAATACAGTAAAAACTGGTGTTTAACTGGGGATGGTGGGGTTAGGGAGAAGTAATGGTATTCTGTTTTTCCCAGTTGAGTAGTATGGACCCGTGCTCTCTCTCTCACTCTTTTACTTGCCAAATCTGAAAACGGCTTTTTCCTATAAATAGGAAATGTGATTGTTACCCATTTGGGATGCTCATCAAGTTGCTTTGTCTACCATTATCAAGGTATCAGTCTAGTCATTTTACTCCACAATCACAGAATGTCTCAATATAACTTCTGAAAGCCATATTTCTGTCTTTTTTCCTAGCTTTATCACCATCTGGCCACAAAAACTTAAGTGTCTCACTATGGTTTTTTTTTCTCCGTGTAACATTTCTGAATGGATTTTTCAAGAATGTTTACTCTTAAAGCTAAAATGACTTTGTTTTTAGTAATAATACATATTCTGGAAAGCTGGTCTCACAGGCTGCCTAACAGACCCGTTAAGGGTCACAACGGAACTAGTTAAAACACATTTGAGTAAGTTTGGGACATCTGTAAAGTAATATAGGCTGACTGCTGGACTCCTTGTGCAAATTCGGTCATGAGCTCTCATGACATGCTCTGTCTAAAACTGAAGTCGTTTGAATGGCTAGATCAAGATTGTCCTTGTCTTGACGCGTGGCGTCTGCGGCTCATTTCTGTGCACCTTTTTGCGAGTAAGACTAAAGGACTACGCAGGCATTAGGCAAACGCCAGCTAATTCCACTACACGTTCTCACGAGCAACAACCAGCAAATCGTTTGCCATTTGCTAGTCGTAGACCAGAGCAGAGAGTGATCTCGAGAGGAAAGTTAAAAATACAGTAAAAGTTACGCGACAGAATAACACTGCAGGATGAATTGGAGAGAAAATACGGCTTGGTTGACTACCTGGCATGCAATCTGTGGTGTATGGGTTCTATTCATAGAAGTGAAATTAAAGGATGCAGTTAAACGCCGTTGTGAAACGTCCAGTCCAACAGCTGCTTTTAGTTTGTTTTTCAATTTCTCATTGCCTTTCTTGTTTATTAGCTGTGACTCTGAGGTCAGAATTAAAACAAATATTTTAATGGCAGCATTTATGATGTTGGCAAGGAGCACTGCAGCTTAGTACTGCGCTCTAGACGAGACTCGATATGGGTGGTGTGAGGTAGTCCCGTCAGCCTTAAAACAGAGTCACGATTGGTGAGACTTTTCAGAATACAATGCCTGTAAATCACGCAGTTGATAAGCATCATAGAATCTGTACTTTTTAGCTACATTAGCTAACTAGACACATTTAAAAGGACTTTGAGGGACCCATAGAGGGAGGATCTTTTATAGATTTTTATCGTGTTAAAAGCTACAGTATTCCTCAGTTCAGTCTGACAGATCTGGAGGATAAAGGCCTTTATGAACTGTGCTAATTAAAACCAAACTCGTATGTAAACCATATACATTTATTCAGAATGCAGGAACTGTTGTTCTACAGTCTCTTAAAAATAATATTAAGAGTATGTGGGCCTGGAGCATTGGAGCATCTTGTTATAGTAAATTGTCTTCGCCCCATTTAAAAACAAATTGCAGAGTTTTTGCTGGGGATGGTTGTACATTAGTCATTAAATACATTGCTGTCTACCCTGAAGCCATAGGCGGTTTTAATAAAATAGATCCAGTGAAGGAGAAAAATAAGATCAATGTTTTGAACATGCATTCCAGGCAGAAAAAAATTTATAAAGTAAATGTATAAATGTTATGGAAAAATTACTTTTTAAATTTTTTTTTTATTTTTTATCAAAGCAAATTATAGATGCAAGGAAAAGCAAAACTGTATGGAAACAACCTTATTCTAATTACATTTTATCAGCAGTGAAGTTGAAAGGATCATGTTAACTTATCATCTGAGTGGGGAACCTGTATATACTAAATACGGCCTCTGATGTATGTTTAAAACAGGTAAAAACAAATACTGTTTGGCTATGTAACATTATATAGGTTGTCTATATAAAACACATAGTGAGGAAAACACCAAACTTTTTCACGTGTTGCCTAGGATTAAGAATCAAAATGATGCCAGGTTGTACAACAGTTAAATTACCCTTTATACTTGGACAAACTGCTTATTTCATCATCTTAACTTAAATCATATAACGTCTGGTTTTGCCAAATAAGCTCGTCTTCCAGCTTTGCATATAGTTTTTACATGTGAATATGCAGCATGCGCAGCAATATCGGTTTTTCAGCAGGAGCGTTCCAGGGAGGAATGGAGCTGATTATAAAGTTATTTCAGAAAGGGAAACACATTTCTCAGTAGGACAATGTTCGTATTCCCCATTGTGTGTAACAGCTGGTGAAAACAGGTTATGGATTCCATTACTCTTGATTGGCGCACAGGAATGAATATTCCTCTTTGTATCCTTCTAATGGTTTGATCAAGAAGAGAGTTGGGGGAGAACACCGTCACTTGTAGTTCAGCAATTCTGGCTTCCAGTCAGGATGATGACTCTGAAAAAAATCAAGTCTCCTTTAATTCGAAATTAAAGCTCTATAGTGGTGTAATTTTGCCACATCCCATTATGAACTACCAAGGCCCAACAAATACAAGATTTGGAGATTTTTTTCACTGAGATGTATATGCAGTTTCTTCCCACAGTTTTTAGCTAATAATGTACAGTTAGGGCCAACTGCCTTTGGCCTTTTGTAAGATCTCATGGAAAAATTGTATTCTGGTCATTTTTGGGTATTTCACTTTATAAACCCAGAATTTACTAAGGGCTACAATTATGATCATCCCAAGTGATAATCATGCTTTTTATCAAGTATTCCCAGGGTGTATGAAGAGTAGCTGGATGTGGTCCATAGGCTAAATTTTAGATGCAAGGTGCCATTTTGTTGTAAACAACATTTTAAAGTAATAGTCCCACTAGTCTGCGTCATCTGAAATGCAAATCATGTTTCATGACTTTAATTAACTTGCAGATAAATATAACCCAGTCCAGTTTTTTTTATCCTTACGGTTGATTAAAAGCAGGATTTCCACTGGCTAGCAAAGGGTGAGGAGACCTGACAAAAGAGTGCCTTGTATAACTTTATCAGAACTGCATCGTTGGTCCAGTTCTCTATATATAAAGGGCTTAGTCCATCTATCTGTCTGTAACACTCTTGAAGCACTCTGATTGGTTTGCCTCAGCAGCCAGTCACAATGCTTACTGAAACAACCAATCAGAGTGCTCCGCACAGACAGACACTCAGACAGACGGCCGGATGGGCGGAGGGGCGCAGGGTGGGTGTGTGGGAGGGGAGTGGTGTGCGGGTGGATGTGGAGTGGCGGCAGTGTGGGCTGGTGGCGGCCGCATGCAAGCTTCCCTTTCCCCCACTCCTGGGAGGCGGCAGCGGCACCGGGTGGTGGCGTGCGGTGCTCTGCCCCCATCTGCCCCCTTTTCCCCCCGTCATTCCTGACGGGCAGTTTGCTAGTAAAAGATAACCCCCGCCAAGGAAGCCTTGCTTCTAGCAAAGGATGGTGCATCTTGTATCGCATGCTCGCTCTGAGGTTCCTATAGGCAAAGCAGAGTTTTAATTTGTGTTGGAAATGTCCTGTGTCCTTCCCAGACACCACTGACCATTTTTTTCAGGCTGTGCTGGCTCCTTAAAGCCAAGAGGAGGTTTCTGCCGCCTCCTGACACTCTCTGTTGGTTTGGGCCCTGACTTATGCTGGCTGAAGGGAGGGTTGAATTTACTGAACATGCAAATGAATTAATGTAATTTACAGGATGGTACAGTTGAAGAGTAAATTGAAAAGTAGGGAAGACTAAGTTTTGTAAGATGGACAGTAATATAATGCCTTTAAACTAGGGTTGGGCCAGAGTTGAGAGTGCTGTAGGCAAGAAAAGTATGCTCTATAAAACTGGGTTGTACATGGTGGTTGCTGGACTCATTGGGGCACTGTCGTTAAGTGGGTGTTAGGGTGAATAACCTCAGTGTCTAAAGTAAATTCCCTCACCCCCAGCTGAACTTGAATAATACTTTTCCAGGCAGCATGCTGTGTTCCTGCCAGGTTGCTGAGCTACTTCTCTCTCAACCAGTATAGAAACCTGAGACTGTTATTTTTTTTTTTCTTAAAGCAAGCTGTCAGCATTCCTGATGACCTTATAGTAGAACTGCTAGCTATCCACTGAATTGCACAGCCATATATCCTTTGACTTCGATATTTTCTTCGCCATCAATAAGTGGGAGTTCTGTGCAGAGGCGGAACAATTGCGGGCTCTAGGGACTGATACTTAGCTATTCTTTCCTGCTCAGACAAATTGGGTAAGTTAGGCCCTTGTCAAATAACATACACTTGTCCTTCCTAACTTTTGAGAAGTACATTGCAAGGTAGATATTAATTATCACACTACTTTTTTCATGCCTTGGTCTTAGGGTGACCACCCATCCCTAATTAGGCAGGACAGTCCTGGAATGGGATCATCAAGTCGCAGTAATGGGCTGCATGACTCTGGGACATCATTTGTCCTGGATTCACAGCATCGTGCAGGGAGCTGGGTTTCCTCTTGCAGGCTGGCACCATTCCATCCTGCAAGGAACTGCCTTGGGGGTGCCGGGAGCGGGACGCAGGGGGCACCACGTGCATGTGGCTGGGAAAGAGCTGGGCAGGGTGGAGAGCAGCTCCCTGGAGGTAAGTCTGTGGGGGACAGAGGGAGTGTGGGTGAGGCAGATCGAGGCCCCCATGATGAGGAGTGGGGAGTGGGTCAGGGATTGGGTCTGGGGGCACTGTTCAGCCAGGGTGGTACATGGGGCTTTGGGGCTGGGCACGGGGACAGAGCCATTGGCAGCTCACCCAGGGGGATTGGGGCATTTGGGGGGTGGCTCCCCACTGCTGTGCACACCGCCCAGGGCATGAAGGCACATGCCGCCGAGATTTGTGCATGGGGTGTTGGTGTATGCAGGCTGACTGCTGTGGCCCCATTTTACAGAAGGAGAAAACTGAGGCATAGGATCATTGCAGCTTTCCCCTGGCTCTGGACCACGCTGTGCCCATCACGAGATCCCAGCCCCAGACCAGCCCTGTGCTGTCACAGCACTGCCACTACTGGGGTCTCCACGGAAACCGGCCACAGGAATGCATGCAGGGGCTGCTGGGAAACACTCCACTGCAGCCCCAATCTGGACCTTGAGTCAGGCTTTGCCCGCTCCTGATTTAGATCCTGTTTTGTACCCTCGTCCCCATCCATGGTAATTTGCACTATAGGAACCAAGTTGGTCCTGCTCTCACCTCTTCCACGCACACTGCATGATGCCTCTTCTCCTGTGCTGCTCGAATGAAGCAGCCAGGACAGTACAGAGGAGTGCAGGTATACCTGGCTGCCGCACAAGAGATGGAAGCTGCTTACGTCCTAGCGCCCTTTTTTCTGTCGGGCTCAATTGAGCACCTGCAAAGCATCTAGGGCACCATTGGGTTCTGAATCCATTTTTAAAAGTGTCTACGAAGTTGTCTATTAAGTTATTATGTCGCATTCTTGCTCCACCCACACTGAGGGCATCCCTGTTTCAGATTTTGCCTTCGATTCTGGATAGAGAACATGAGATTAGTATGGATGCGAAACTGGAAAATACAGATGAGACTTTCAGTGCCTTCATGAAGCTGAGCACATGTCTTTTGTTCACTCATTCCTGCTCTTTGTACAGGCATATCCATTAGCTACAAGATGGGAATGGGTTAAAAACGAAAGCCAATGTGCTGTGCTGAAGATTCAGGTCTTAAAGCATCATTTTTCACTACGGTTGCTCTCAGATTTGTATGCCATCTTCCAGTTGTGAGTAGAGAAAACATTGTTGCTTATGACTAGGTCCGCAAATAATCCAGTAGGTGGCTGTGGATATCCAGAAAAGATGAGAAAATTATTCTGGATCTTGAACTTTTCATAGGAAATTCTTAAACAGAGATTTGTTAAACCAGTCATTGGATTTACATCCTTTGAAAACTGCTGCTGCAAAAATTGCATATTCATTTCATTTTCTCCAGAGTAGGTTGAGGGGCATTTTTTAAATATAAATCTTCCCTTTCATCGTCTCGTACGTGTACTGTAGAAATACCTGGTGGCTACAGGGCTCTGTAGTAACCGAAGGAGAAGGAACAGCATTTTGAACACAGTTTTGACTGGGAGTTTGAAATGTTGTCATTAAGTTAAACACTCTAAGTGCCATTTTAATTTGCAGTTAACACTGAGTTTTAAAGTATTATACAGGTTTTTTTGCATTGATCTAGGTCAGGGTCAGCAACATTTTTGGGCCAAGTGCCAAAAAACCCTGCAATCTTGACTTTGAAGATGTTGGCATGCCAGGGGCAGATGGCGGGGAAGCGACGAGGGACTTGATCCTGGTAGTGGCAATGTAGGCCTGGCCCCTCCGCCGCCATGCTCCCTGAGGCACACGTGTAGCCGCTGTTGGCATCAAGCCAGGCCAGGGCTCTGGACCCTCGTGCAACCGCTTGCATCCTCATGGCTGGATCACCATCTCTGTGTGGGGGAGAAAGGGAGCTGCTCCGGGGGCCGGCTGTCCCTCTTGGAGGGCTCCTCGTGGCAGCAGTTGAAGTAGCCTTCCAGTACCCCCCCATCTCTCTCATCACAAGGCATCGGCTGAGCAAGGCCAGAGCTCGCACAAAACCAGTGGCGTGGGGAAGGGAGGGTGGAAGTTTGCAGCCGCTTCCCCCCACAAAGTGAAGATTTACAATCCAGAGCAGGGGTGGGCAATTATTTCAGGCGGAGGGCCGCTTACCCCGTTTTGGCAGGCTGTCGAGAACAGTGCAGCTCCATCCTCTTTTGTACGTCCTTTCAGGTAGTTAAAAGCTGCTATCAAATCCCCTCTCCTTCTTCTCTTATTCCAAGCTAAATAAACCCAGTTCCCTCAGCTTCTCCTCCTAAGTTGTGTGTCCCGGTACCTGAACCAATTCTGTTGCTCTTTGCTGTACTCTCTCCAACCTGTCCACATCCTTTCTGTAGTGGGGGGCCCAAAACTGGACACAGTACTCCAGATGTGGCCTCCCCAGTGCCGAACAGAGCAGAATAATTACTTCCCTTGATCTGATCTCAAGGTCACATACTGAGTTAGTGGTGGGGAGGGATAAGCTAGGCATCAGGATTGCTAGTTCGCTGCTAGTACTAACAGACAATATGCTAAGCCAGTGGTACTTTAACCTTTTTTATAAGCAAGCCAAACCTTTCAATCAGAAATGGGCCAAGTGCTCCACAGGTGCAGTGACCTCTCTGAGCTCACCAGTTATCTGTGCAGCCCCTGGCCAGAGCAGCAGCCTGGGAAGAGAGAGGTGAGCAGCAGCAGCATTTACCCTGGGAGTTTAGACAGGGACATGGTGTTAAATCAGGGAGTTTCAACCTTTTTGGGTCACTGTACCCCCAGCGGCTGGTTGAGAAGGCAGGAGTCCCTTGGTGGCCAAGTGAGCGGGAGGGGGAGGCCCCCCAGAGGCCAATCGGCCACCGTGGGGGGGTCCCCGGTGGTTCATTGGCAAGCATGCCAGCAGCATGTCGGGTACCCCCAGAGGCCATCAATGTACTCCCTGGGGTATGTGTACCCCCCGTTGAAAACACCTGTGTTGGATGATGATCCATTTACATGGCCTTTGTGGGCTGTAGGTTGAGCATCACTATTCTAAGCTATTTCATTTGAATTTTTCAAAAAATGTTAATTATGCAAATTTTCTATTAAAGGAGGGATATTTTCAAATGGGGAATTAAAATCATAAGTGAATGCTTTAAAAAAGCTGATGTTTTGTAAACATCTGCTTCCCTTTTTTTAATTTAGTAAATAATTGATCTGCTTTCTTAGAGGCGCTACCTCTGCCAGCTTCGTGGCGAAGAGCTGTGAAGTGAAACACGTCTAAATTTCAAAAAATTCCCCCTCCTTGGCTAGGGAAGAGGTTTTCCATCCATTAATAAGAGGAAAATTAATGTTGGGCCTGCAGTAAAACAGATTAAACTGTGTACCCCTTTGGATGCCTCACTGCACCTCTAACGGACCTGACATTCCTCTGGTTACTTAAATGCTGTAAATTGAAATGTGTTGGTGGCCTTGAGTTAATAGTTAAAGAAGTTTAAATTGGAATTTCTCTACAGTAATTTTTCCCATTGATCAGGGTAAGTGGGCAGAAAAACACCTTGTTCGACTGTTGAGAAGCATTGATAATGCCTCACAGATTAACTGTGACTTTTATTCTTTTCTTTGTACTGCCTAGTGTATAAAATCTGACTGTTATTAAACAGGCTAATTAGGTAATGTTTGGGAATCACTGGTAAAATGGGAAGTGCTATACAAGTGCTAACATTTTCTAGCTCTGATCTGACTCTAGCCACCTTTTTTGTGCTTGGGTTTTTATTACCATGGGGAACTTCCTTTGGAAGTTTGTCATTACTCTTAACTATAGAAGCTCAACCCATAGACTGGAAGTTATCTAGTCCAGAGTGTTTTGTAGTTATTTAAGAATAGAGTCATTCTTTGTTTTTCTGCTGTTTTTCCTGATTTTTGCCATTTTTCAGCAGTACCTGGGGAGTCTACTGTTGTTTCCTATCTATGCCTGTTGGCCATTCATTGTAAGCTGCTCTGAACCTTCCTGGATAGGTGGGATATAAATCTAAATAATAATAATAGTAGTAGTAGTTGTTGTTATCCCTCAAAACGAGCCTATTAAATGTCTTGCAGTGACATTCTGTATCCTATATAATATCTGTATAATGTTGTGCAAATGCCTTTACATTGGCATGTACTGTTGTGCAAATGCCTTTACATTTTGCATCCCAAGGCAAAAAGGGGAAGATAATTGGTGAAATATGGGCTAGTGCATAGCTGAATTTTTGTAAATTAATTTATTATGGACAGCTGTTAACTAAGATTGTTTTTTAGGGTTATTTTCCTTTAAACTGAAGAAAAAGTTAAACTAGAAACAAGGCTTTAAAAACGGAGTTTTGTGATTTGAGGGAGCTGCGGTGTGTATGATAGGAAATTAGTTGCTTCTTCCCAGTGATTAACTGGCTTGACAGATGAAAATGAAACGTGTGCAATAAGCAGCTGTGAAATCTTGCAACATTTTTGTGTGTGTTACGATAGTACATTTCTTTACTCTTCCTCTCTCCACTTTTATTTTTAATTTCAGGAAATTAGTTATCTTGTATATATCCAGTAGTTTGTAAGAGAGACTGAAATCTTGGATCATGTATTTTCTCTGTACAGAATTAACACATCTTAAATAGCTGTGATAGGTGTTGTTTAGAAATGGACTTCTTTTAAAAATGGCATTTTTTGGGAGTTTAATCCTGGCAGTTCCTCAAGAGAACCTTGAATCCAAAAAAGAGAAACCTCCAAAGTCCTGTAATCCTATGCTATGCAATTTCTGTCATCTTGGTGGAAGTAATACATCTAAGTAGAACCCCCAGAGAGATGTTTTTCAATATCTTGGAGTTTTTTTCAGGGGCATATGCTTAGGTATGACAACAAATAGACTAAATCCATCATTCTTTTCCTTTCTGTAACCTCATGGCTTCCTGTTTCCCTTTTCACCTGGTCACTGAATCTGCCTTCCAGGCACATTGGGGCATACCCCAGAATTTCTCATTCACAGAATTTTTCTCCAAATTCAGAAATAAATTGGTCAGTGCTAGGAATATTTTTCTAGATGATACGTATTGCCTGTCTCTGCAAGTTTGGAAAGGTTTATTGGAACGTGTTGATTTTCCTACCTGATAGTGAAGGAGCTTGGAAACCAAAGTGCAGCACATGACGCATCATCCGTCTGATATTCTGACCCCAAAGTAGATATTGAATCAGCACATTTTACTACAATCGCGGTGGTGATTCAGCCACTTACCTGCTTCACCATCACATACCTCTTGTGCGTCCAGGCAGCGATATGTAGTTTACCCACAGTTTAGTTGTAGCATTATTCCACTTCTGCTTCTAATATTAGGCTTTGAGGAGGACGGCCCTATATTTTTCCCGCTTTATTCAGTCTGTCCTCTTAGCCCTTGTGTTTTTTAGAAAGCATGATTGGGATGTGTCTGGTCTGTAGTTCATGTGGAGTAGAAATCTGAATGGCATCTGTCCCCTTAAAGAGAAGGGAAGCATTTGAGTCCTTTGTTTAATTTCTTTCCAATATTTTAAATGTAAAATATTTGATCTGAAAGCACCTTATTCACAATTCATTTCATTTTCATGGCTTTACTTCTTTTTTCCCCCCCCATATGCCTGTCAGGTGATTTCTATTTTCTGAACAATGCTGAAATCGCCGTTTGTGTTTCAGTAATATTATTATTTTTTAAAAAACCATTAAAGGGGCCAAAATAAACTACTTCATTAAAATATTGAGAATGTTACAGATGTAGGTATGTTAGCGTGTGCGCGCGCGTGCACGAGCGCACGCACCCATGCGTGTTTTAGTGTGTATTGGTAGCAGCGAGTGGCTGCAGTTTCAAAATACAGTAGTTTCCAGATGAATCAGAGAGGAGTCATTTGGCACACCAGACATTTTTTCTTTGTAAATGTCTTGTGGGAGGATAATTTTACTTGACTATGAGTGTAAAAGTAATGCAAGCTATGTACCGTGGATGAAATCCTGGCCCCTTGCAGTCAATGGCAGGACTCTTATAGACTTCAGTGGAGCCAGGGTTTTACCTGGTCTCTCTAACAGTCACCTAAGTATTATTCCAGTATAATCATTCAACTAGTTAAAAAAAAAACAAAAAAAATTGGTAAATTGTTGACAGTAATCAGCAACTGTTAAAACCTCTTCCTTTAATGGTGAGTAAGGATCTGCAGACAGGGTTTAAAGAAGGGAGTCCATTGCTTTTGATCTTTCTTCATTTGCTCAGCTGCCCTCAATGTGTGCTCTTCAGTTTAGGGAGGAAGAAAACTGTCCTGATAGAGCTGTAATATTTACTGGGCCATCAGCTGTAGACAGTTAAGAATTTGACAAAAATGTTGAATAATGCATAAGACATAGCATTAAACCATGTGTCAGCCATGATGCACGAACCTAATTTTTTTTTTTTTCCAAATTATTCAGATTTAAAGTATATGATTTGCGTGGCTTGGATTACAGACTATAGGCCTCTCTCCTGATCCCATATAAAATATGCATATTCACCAGTGTTTTTTGTTTACCATTACAGTAAAATGCAGTATTACAGGTTCGGTTAAAATTTGTTTTCCTTTCGTAAGTCCAATTCAGACTGCTGACCGTATTTCCGGCTAACTCGATTTCCCATGTTTGGAAAAGCACGTGGATTTCAGAAGTCACTTTAATGTTTGAAGGTGTCTTGGCTGATATCAGCCCCAAGTGCAGGCACTACAGCATATTCTAGGAGGATGAGGAATGTGGGGGGGGAAGGGTGGATAAACATTGGGGCTGCTGATGGGTCAGAGCATACTCCAAAACACAGGGGAATGGGCCCTACCCTGAAACATGTTTAAGTGGCTCCTGTTGTGAAGGAGCTAGGATAGAAGCAGTGAATCCTCACTGCCTACCAACACCGGACCCATGTTAGCTAGCTGATCATCAAATACTTAACTGTGTTTATTAAATACTGAGAGAATGTAGGAAACGCAATACCATCGATATGCACCAAATCCTGAGCAGCTGTTCATCAGCATACTTTGCTGATTTCTACTACTGGAGGACGTGATCCTTTGTTTTTAAAAAGTTGCAATGCGTTGCACCCCCTTAAGGGGTTCACAGGGTGTCATAAGGTGTTCTTGAGTTTTGTTGTGCTGGTATGGTGTACGTGGTCTCATTGCCAAGCCAATGTTATATGCTGCATCCATTTGTGTTGCTTTTAGCACAGTATGGATGATGTCATTCTGCCTGTGTATATCTTTATGGTTTTGGGACATGGTTTAATTAAAGGAACTGAGGGATGTATACTTGGAAACGAGAGTATGAAACTGCTAAGTATCTCTTGCCATTGTGTTACTTGGGCGAGGATAATTGCTAGTCCCCGTCACAGACAGAAGGGGCACCCGTGATATTGTAAATGGGAAGAATAAACCCCCTGTAGCAAAGGCATCTGAGCCAAATGGCCCATTACCCAGGGGAAGTCCAGGTGCCATAGGGGGACAGGACATTTCTAGAAATTTCTGAGACCTGTGAGCAGTTAGGACCATGCCAATGGGGAGAGCTGGCGTGGAGGTATTTATTTCGGGAACTCTCTTGGGAGCAGCGTGGTTTTTGGATCCCAGGCATTGGGGCAGTCCAGGTCCCCAGCAGCCAGGGCTGGCAGGATCAGCAGGAAGGCTGATCTGTGGAAACCCTGGCAGGACTCTCAGGAGTGCTAGGTTGTGGACAGATAAGAGATTAAGACATGCATCTTGTCTTTTTGTTTTGCCTTTAAACTTTATGCTCAGTTTTGCTTGTATTCTTCCTTCCTCCGATACAATGCATCCTTTGGTCGTTTTGCCTCCTTGCCGATTGTCTGTTGTAAAGAATGATCTCTGGGCAAGTGATATTGCAGACTAACCCGTTCTTTGGAGAGGGAGACCCAAAAATTCTTTCGCAACCCAAGGGGAAGCCATCTGGAGCTGGCAGAGGTGCTCCCGCTGCAGCCAGGAGGTCCAGCAAAGGCCGGCGGAGCTGAGGTTTGCAGGGATAGCGAGTTATGCCAGGGCTAACCTCGGTCTGTTCCTTGGGACAGGCAGCAGGACAGCTGGGAGAAACTCGGGACTCTGGTTGCACCCTGCAGACAGGTTGGTGACGCAGTGCCCCCAATAATATTGCCGTTAAAAACAATCGGGCTAATGTTAACATTTCAACTTGACACACGTGATTTCCGCTCTAAAAAGTATGTACAGTTGTTTGGATCCTGTTAGTGCAGTTGCGGGTGCAACTGTTTGCGCAAGCGGCCACTCAGGCTGCTTACCAGCCATTTCTGCATGCAAGGACCTGAACTGCATGCTTAAATTAAGCATATAATTGAATGCGTGCTTCACTTGTGCAGTTGTCCGCCTGGCTTCTTGAAAAATGAAGCATTGAATTTTTTTCTTCCCCCTTTCCCCCCAGTTCCAAACGGGCTTGAATGTGTTCAGTTCTTTAGCGTATAATTACAGAATGTCATTATTTGAGAGGGAAACCCCCCTTCAGTTACACTCAAAGATGGCATTATTTAAAACGAATGTACTCACAAAACCTAAACCCAAGGTGAAATTGCTTCTCTCTCATTTATATGCACATAATCAACAAGTGTGCAATTAGGGAGGTGTTATAAATAGGATGTGGTGGAGATGCTTGAAACTACTCGGGTTTCCTCGATTTTATAGCAAGTACCCAACTGAGATTTGCTACTCTCTAATTTTGCTTTTGGGGCTAACCAACTGACGCCTGGTTGAAAAGACTCATGTTCCTACAAGGCCACAGAAGCCTTAGTATACAGTCTGTGTCTCCCTAGGATTTTGGAGAACTCTGTGTACCATCAGCAACTTCAATCCCACCCTCTAGGCCAACCCTCATCTATCAAACCCAGGCCGAGAGAGAGAGAGAGAGGAAGCTCCCAGATAAACATACAGCAGCGCCTAAACTCCTAATCACTCGAGGCTTCCGCTTCCAGGCCCTATAATTAGAAGTCCTTCTTTTCCTTGTATTCCCAGTTGACGCAAATGCTTTTTGTGGCTTGGCACCTCATTTAGGGCGTGGGTTTAGTTTATGGCCAGGCCAGAGTCTGGTTTAGTCTTCTGATACTGCATAAATAGCTCTTAACCCACAGTCTACATCTGTACCAGTTTTTCCTTTTATGTATATATTCTCTGTATTTTTTTTCAAACTCCTTTTTCCTGAAAGAAGCTTATTGTTTCCCAAACATTATGCGTGAAAAATAGGAAGTTGTAAATTAAGGCGAATGTATCTGTCAGCTAAAACAAAGCAAAGTAAGTTTTGTTTTTTTTCATGCGTCCAGCATATCAGTTCCTTCTAAACCGAATGTTTTAATCATCTCTGTGGATTTGAAAAACCACACAGTAAAACACAGTCATTAATTTAACCTAGCTGCACCCTTCACATTATGGATAAGAAAATCTAAATGTTTGCAGAGAGATGCATACAAAGTAATATCTGCTTTACACATAAATTCTCACCGGGTTATGTGTATGCAAGAATTTGAATTGGTTTCAGATGTTATCTGCTAAACAGGGATTAATGCCAGTTTGAAAAACAAGCAGGAAATCCTGGAGAATTATTCACTTTTCATCTGTGATTATTCATACATAAAGTACATCATAAGAGAATACATTTTTGGCTTGAACTTATGACAGTGCTAACCTATATTTCCATCTAAACAAGTCTTTGAGAAGCTATTGAAAGGACTTTTTAAAATCTGAATTTAAAATACCCTGCATTTGAAAGAGAACTGAAGGAGTCATTAAGGTTTAAATTTAATCTATTTCTCTATTGGGATTACATGTTTCCACCATAGTGCTCTGGAATTGTACAATGTACTTTTGTCGTAAGGAGCTGGAGTGAGAAAATAAATAGTAGAGCTGCAATAATTGAAAACTGGAGCTCCTCGGTGTGAAGTAATGAGAGATGGAAAATACCACACACACAGAAAGGCAAAGGTTCCAAAACCTCGATGATTTATTGTTTGAATAACAATAAGGAAGATATTTAAAAATACTAATCGTCTTTATAAAAATGTACTTTGGCCTAGCATGTCTGCGGTATTGTGCCTGCAACCGGCACATTAGCAGGGTTTAAGTAAACATGTAGTTGTACAGTATATCAAATGCAGATATAGGCGTATATATATTTTCACTTTCTGAAAAGAAGCCACTAATAAAATGAAGGGTTTCACAGGGCCTCATGTAATAAAATGCATTTTGCTCCAAATGGTGACACATGGCAGAATTGCAGATTGAGCAGCACAACTGCCAGATCAGATACCATCTATCTTTCCATTTGAGATCCAGCTCCTTTCCTCCCACTAGCGCTGTTATCTTTCACCTCTTTACTCCTTCAGCAAGCAAGCCATCATAAAAATATTACAAAAAGTAAAGGAAAAAGACATTAGTATTAGAACAAAAACAGCTACGCCACCTGGCTCTGAGTATAATCTCAGATAACTGGGTGCATTCGACTGCTTAATTTATTCAGAGCCAATACATATCATCCAAGGAATGCGTAGATAACCCCGAGAGCACATCCTGGACCCTTGTTTTCTAGGGTTTTTAAAAAAAAATTATTTGGCTAATGAATTCTTACCTGGATTAGTACGGATTACGATGAAATTTTTATGGGGCAGATTATATTACAGCTGCCTGACACCTCTGGAACTGGCCATGTTTAGAAACAGGATGTTGGACTGGATGGACAACAGGCTGAATACAGTTTGGCCATTCCTAAGTTTTGAATGGCTTGTGAGTGTTGCATGTGCCTTCAGCAGGTTGTTTGCTCATTCAAAAGTATTTTTATAATCTTTGAATCTAACACTGGCGCACAGATAAAACCCGTTGTCTCTAGAAAGCTCTGGGTGCAAGAGAGACTTATGAGAAAACCCCAGCACTTTAGGAAAAGCTCTAGGTTTTCCTACTGAATGAAGCCTATTGATAGTCACTTCTTCCAGTATTTCTTCCATGAGTTTGTTCCATCTGCAATAAGGGACAGGTCTAGAGAAGTGAAAACGCAAAGCTACCTAAATAAAACAAAACAACAACAAAACCCTTGCGGAGTCTGCTATACGGAGGTTTGCCTTGCCAAATTAGATCTCCAGGAACGTCGTCACTTCTTTAGTTGCGGCAGCCTAATTCTAGCACAGGGAATACTACTGACATCCAAATCACTGCAGTTTTCTCCATGGAAGATGGGGTGGTGTATTATTAGAGACCACACGCTTAACTAAAAGGGAAGAATATCTTATGTTTTTTTTCAGAACAGAATTAATGCAAATTGTGTGCAGTGTCCCACACTAAAGACTTGGCGAACTTGCACTTGAGCAACTTTAACTGTATTTCCTATCAACGCAGTCACTACAAATCAAGGAAATTGCCAGTTAAGCCAACATTAACATTCAGACCAACCTCAACTCGCATGCCTTACTGCCCAAACATAATACCCAAATGCACTCCTGGATTCCTTAGCTCTGCAACAAGCTTCCTTTTCTTTCCAGTACTCAGAATCGAGGGTCCTTAGCAGTAAAAGTATGTCTATTGGAGAGAATCTTGCTGAGATCAGAATTAAGACTGAGCATTTGTGGTTTGGGGGCGGGGGTGCCTAAAGTGTGGTGACTTCCCTCCATTTTTCCAGCTACTGTGGCCAAATTGAAAGGAGCACTTGCAGGTAAGACTGGTGTGCCAGACACCATTTGGATTTCTCTGCACTTTTGTTACACCACAGTCCTAGCGTGTGAGTACGTCTCAGTCTTTAATGCATTTATCATCATTACACTATTGTGAAGTAGGGCATTATTCCCATTTCACAGAGAGAGAAACTGAGGCAAACAGGCTGACTTGTCCAAGGTGTCCCAGGTTACTGTCTCAATCATGGTATCATCTTTCCCCTTGGCTGAAATGCATTCTCTTGTCTGACAAACTTGGGTTTGACCAGGTACAGAAATCCTGCTCTGAACAGCGTGAGGTTCAATAACTGGGAACTCTGGCTGCTGAAACGTAAGCTGTCTACGTGTGCTTGGAAGCAGGGCCTTCCAGGGCTTGTGAGGAGCCGTAAACTCTAGAGGTAGGGTCTTTGTGTCCTGGGAATAACTAATAAAACGTGGAAAGCCTGGATCTGTATTGGAGCTGAGGAGCCTTGATGAACACTGCTGCAGATCCAGGAGACATCTCAACGAGTAGCATGGGTCTGTGTTGGTTTGCTTCTTCAGTGCTGAGCAGCAGCCAGGATGTTGAGAAGGCAACTTTGGGGACAAATTTAAACAAAAAACTTCTAACTGTTTTCTCAGGGAAGTAGATAACTATTTTAGCATAAAAATGTGAAACTCTTCGCTTGTCCTTTGAGCAACACTTGGATTAAATTTGACGACTTAGATACACTTACTGAAGAGAGAGAGAGGTTTCAAATATGTTTTAAATGGAGGATCAACACAACCTTCTCCATGCAGCAGTTATAGACACCTTTGCAGTGTAAACTGTTCACGTATTTTTTCCAGTTATGCCCCGGCTGTTCAATGTATAAAATTCTTCTTTCTGTAGATGCGGGATCTTTCAAAACATTGAAAAAACATTTTAATGTATCTGTTAAATTGCTCAGATAAACTGTTTTTCTCTTTGAACTTATTTAAACAGAGTCTCACTTTCAGTGATAATTTATTGCACTCCATTAATAAGCAAGATAATATTGATTTTATTAATACAGGGGAATAACTGATTGATTGTCGTGCGTGTTTTCTGCCATCCTTTCAGTTCCTACTGTAGAGCCACACTTTCCTGCCCATAAAGGCTCTTCTTTTTAATATAAACCGTATATTTAATTGTATTCTGATGACAAGATGGCCTGAAATATGTGACTATAAATGTCCTAAAGTTGCATTATGTGTTAACAATAAAAGGAAAGAAAATACGCAGCATTTAAATTTATCATCATTTAGCTGATCTTTGAATCTAGTTTAATCATTTCACCGACGTATATTAGTGACTTCTTTTTCCTGTGAAGTTAACGCTTCAATTAATATTCCACTCAAAAGCTCAAACTCCAGTTTGCCTTTTGTTCAGTAAATCAGACTGTTACTTTTGTACAGCTCCATGCGGAACACGTGTCCTTTGGATAGTTGAGAGGAAAACCTGGGCGGTTTTTTTTTACTTTGTTAAATAATGTTTTCACTTTCATGAAAAAATGAGAATTAGGTTGGCAATAGAAACCTGTCTTGTGTTGGTCTGAACAAAAGTTGACTTGCTCAGTTGAGAGCTATCGAGAGTGAAACCATAATGTGCAGTTAACTTCTTGTGCTTCAGAGTGGTTGTGCAAGTTTTTAACTTTCAGTTTGTGTCCCTAGACTTGTTTAATTGACTTGTATTACTCTACCATAATACTTGAACACGGTTGCCACTGTCTGATTTCTAATGAAGTTTGGCTTTCAAAAACGACTGGAAACTTTGTATGTATTAATCTCTGATTTTTTTTCTTACACCTTTTTGTCTTTGTGTCCTGGGAATAACTAATAAAATGTTAGTTATTAGTTCTATTTTTCCAGAAAGCAAAGTGAAATATATGCTAGCTATTTCAAGCAGGCATTTTTAAACCTCTGCTTTTTGCAGTGATTCATCCTTTTTTCTTTCTCTTGTTTCTTCTCCCAGGGATGCTGCTGGTCACTACTGACACATTAGGCCACGATTTCCATGTTTTCCAAGTACTGACACATCCTTGGTCATCATCACAAAGTGCTGTCCATCATTTATATACACTTCACAGAGGAGAGACTGAAGCCAAAGTAAGTTAAGTTTATATTTGCTAAAGAGTAATCCCCAGACACCTTATACATTTGGTGTATGTTGGCACTTTAATGTTTGTTTCAGCGAGGAAAGAGCCGTCCTCATGTGATAGCCGCAAGAAAGGATAGGAGCACAGGCTTTAACCTGGGCAATAATAAATTCTTGGTCTTTACAATGAGGTGATGTCAGATTTATTCAGATACGACACTACCTCCAAAGAGCCAGGATTATTAGCAGTGATTGTACTTAACCTTTCCTCATGTAGCGTGTTAAACATTTGTCTAACGCCTGTGAAGTGACTGTCAAGTTTTACTTTGTTTTGGTGGGAAAGCCCCAGAAAGCAGGAGAGAGAGAATAAAAAAGGTCTGATTAATCTGTACCTGCTTTTCAACTATATCGAAGTTATTGCAAGGGGGGCGTTAAAAAACAGTACTAGAGATGTCTTCTAATATTGCCAGGTAGAAGGAAGAGTGAGTAGGCTCTGGTAAGTTACCTGAAAAACCAAATAAAACCTGAAGAAGCATAATGAATTTTAGCTAATGCCCTGTTTTCTAATGTTTTTACATCCATTTTTTATCATCGCTCTCCTTGGTAGATTGGTCTAGTACATGCAATACTTTTTTTTCCCTCCTGCACTGTCTACAATAGGCATCGCTGCACTGTTTTCAGGGCGAGGTAATGTTAACCCTTTTAGCACTGTGTAACGCTAAAAGAAATTTTAAGTATGCTTTCAGATCATTAAAAAAAAAAAAATCACGACCAGTAAGAAATGAATTTCTCACCTACTGATGCACTTGCATCTTTAAAGAACAGGCTTTGGTAATCCAGTAGATACAGCTTGGAGGGGCAGGGAGAGGCCTGAATACCAGGGGGCTATGCCATTATGGTCTTGCATGACAAGGTGGAGTGAAATGTTAACACAGTGGTCTCCAACCTTTTTATAGTGAAGGTCGCTTTTTGGCACCCCAGGATGTACTGTGCGGCCCCCACCCCCCAACCTCGCAGACAAGCCACCCAGTTTTGACTCCACTAGCTCAGCCGAGCCGCATGCATCCTGCCGCTCCCCATCGTGCAACCTCTGACCGACTGAGATCGACTGCCAGAGGCTCCACAATCAACCAGTCAATCGAGATCGACCGGTTGGTGACCATTGTGTTAACACAATTAAAGTTTTGTCTGACTTTTCATGGACTCAGTGTTTTCCCTTGGATTCCTTCTCTTCCCTTTGCTCCTGGTGGACTTTGGAAGTACTCAGCAGTGCAGTAGCTGTAGGTGAATGCCGAGACCTCAAGGCTTTTCTTAATCACAAGTTTTGTTGCTTTCGGTTAAATTGGGAATCTTTTTTTGTACTTGACATGTTTGGTAAAGGAGGTCTGAATAACGTGCGTGTCCAAACTGGCTGTCCAGAGGGGATTAAAAAAACATGTCCTGGAGTCTGGAATTTTAAACAAGGCAGTGTCGAGAGCGCATTGTCTGTACAGTGGTCAGTGCTCTCTTTACTATTGTGTCAGCAAACTCTAATTGCTATTGTTAACTGCTTATGAATAGCCAGTGGGAAAAGTGAGAGGAAATTATGGACTAAATCTCTTAAACTCCTTAGACAATACTTCAGAGGCCTGTCCTACAAGGTGTTTATATAAGCCCAGCTTGGCAGCCTTGAAAATTGTGGTCTGCGTTTTCCAAAGTGACTAGTGATTGTTGTCAGGGTCTTGGTTTTTAGTTGCACAGCTTTGGAGAGCTTAGAGGTATAATTTCTAGTGCTGAGCATCTGCAGTCTAAAAATTAGGCACCTTCAGATTTATCCTAAGATATTCACAATGGCTAGTTACTTTTGAAAATGCAGCCATTGTGTATGTTCTTAGTTCAGTCTCCCCCAAATATACTTTACTACTACAAATAAAAATTAACTGAAGGAAAAAAAAATAAAAGTAATTTCAATCAAGAGACAACCAAACTTTTTGTAGATAATTTTAGAGAAGACTTTTATGGGGGGGAGGGGGGAAACTAGAACCCCATTGAAATCTTTAAGGTGTATAAATGACATAAGGCATGTACTTGTGTATATAAAAATGTATGCCCTACAATGTAGTTCAGAGAAGCATGTGTTCTGAATTAAAGAACTATATTTATGTTATAATTAGCCTGCAAGACACAAATGTGTGGCTCCAGTTATTCAGAATAAAGATGTACTGTGCTATTTGAATTTGCATATTTTCAGCTCCCATTATTTTTTTTTTTTATAGCGCATATGTAGTAAAATAAATAGTACATGTTTTAGCAGTAAATCATATATGGTGCTTGCCTTGTATATACTTTACTATAGCTGAATTAAGGCACTGTGTTAATTTTTTTCAGCACCAGTGCAGTGTTTGAAAATTTGTCCCTCATTTTCAACACAGTTGTAATCCAGGACGTTGCTTTTGGAGTGGGCATAGAGTAGACAAAATCTAACCAACAAGAGGCATATTGGTGGGTTTTACAGCTCCGTAGCTTTTAAAACAGTCCAGCAATAACATCACATGAACACCTGCAGTTGCTAAGACGGTCCTGTCAGTTGAAATACATGAGTTAATAAATATATTTAATATCAATATTTTCAGTTTGCATGGTGAAGAAAATACTGTATGTATCAGTCATTGGCACAATATTTTGTGCTCTGAAGTTGCCAGGCAAGAATTTTGAGGCTGTTTGATTTTTGTAGCCTGCAATTCACAATGAGATCTATTCAGACATAGATTCAAAGCCACCATGTCTACTTTCTTGAGTATGATCACATTTATGCACTTAGAGTAAGCTGTTCTTTTTTACCATGGATTAAAGCTAACTGTGAATCAAAGCCAATGGTCTTAAAGGTCACCTTCTGTAGCGTAGCTATAAAAAGTTCTAATTTGCGTTGATGGACACCAGTGATTATCAGAGTGTCAAAATTAGTTTAGTTATTATCCATTGTAAATTGGTTAAACTTTATCGTATGCGTCCTTTACAGTGGGTTTTTTCAAATCTGGCTATATTTATACCCTTATTCATACCAGTATCATCTGCTCTTTGTCTATGATGCTAGCCAGTGGTGTTTACCCCAGCCCTAAGGAAATATCCTTGTATGACATGGTAGCGAATAAGAGAAATGGCTCTTTCTAAATCCAGTACTGTTTTGTTGATTTGGCTCAGGGCTTGTTCCTGCAATAGCTTACTGATGGACATAGACTTGGGGCAAAAATTACATATAAACTGGTATAAACAATCAGAAGCTGGTTCACATCTGTAACACAACAGAAGTTTAGTGCACATAAACCACTTTCAAAATGGCCAAAACCTGTTTAAGATAAACCTGGATGGATGTAGTATCTGACTTCACTGATTTAGGTTATATTGGTTTATTGAACTTCTGTCCCAGATCTCCTCCAGACTCAAGTTAACTCACAGTCCCCCAGCATCCCAGGATGCTTTGCACCTCCCCCACAACCCAACCCCGCCCCGCCCCTCCCTTGCAGGGTGGGCAGCCTGGCCTTGGCCCAAGCTGCCTGCTCCAGCTGATCAGGGTGGTGTGCTCTAGCGCCTCCTGGCTTCTGGCCTGGGCCACTACAGGCATCAAAAGTAAATGTCTGTTCACTTGCTTATCAGGTCAATCTACACAGTTTAGACTAACCTGTGAAAATTGAGCCAATTCAGCCTCAGGCTTTTTGACTGTCTGTACTTGGCCACAGTGTTCACAACTTTGGACTGTATGACCTATTAAAAATGGATGAATGATACAACTACTAAGGCAGTATGCATAAGGGTTGGTCTCAATGTTCTACAGAGATTTGAATCAGGATATTACAAAGAGTAGTATAATACTGGGACATCCTCTCTCTGAGGGCTTCAGAGCTCTGGCTGGGGGAGGTTGGCACACCCATCCTGTATTTTAAAAGGAGCTGGCCGTGAACACCGCGTGCCCTCGGAGGCTGGGGGGGGGCACGGCGACCGCCAGCAGGCAGCAGTGATGGCAGCAGCAACCAGGGAGCTCCTGCAGGCAGCCGCAATGCTGTCGGTGGTGGGGGCAGGTCAGACGGGGAGCTCTTGCAGGCGGCCACAGCAGTGTTGGTGGTATGGGGAGGTGGTGAGTGCCAACTGGTGGCTGGTGACCACCTGCAGACACTACCGGCAGTGGGGTGGCGGCCGGCGACCGCCCACAGGCACCATCTGCGGCGTCAGCAGTGCTTTTGGCAAGGGGTGCACTGCCAAGCTAAGCAGGTGTACATGCACCCACGTTCACCCCCTATGCATCGCCAGTGGAGCTGGCAATAAAGCCCATTGACTTGGTCCCTTTCTATAGAAGTTTCTTCAGGGTGCCCATCTGTATGCTCTTTATTAAGAACAAAGAATAAAAGATTAAGGTCTAATAATACCACTTCTGAGCAATTTTCTACCATCCATTCATGAGCTGGATGTTCTCTCACATATGCACAATTTCTTGAGTTTATCTATCTTTTGAGGTGCCCTGAAGAAGCAGGTCAAGTGCTCAGGGTTGTTCCCTAAGAGCCCTGAAATCTAGCTGAATCAAGCAGGGTAAAGATAGACACCTGCATGTCTTGATGCCATAGAAATCAAAAAATTAACACTACTTGCTTTAGTTTGCATGCGCTTTAATCACTTGTTATCCATAAGCAGGAAGAAGTCTTGGTAGATAGGACATTGGGCTGGTACTCAGGAGACGCCAGTTCATTTAATGGCTCAGCTATTGATCTCCTGTGTGAGGTTGCTGAAGATGATCAGCCCTTGGCCTTAGCTTCTCATCTGCAAATTGAAGGATACTTCTCCTTCGTAGGGGAATTGTGCAGACAGAATCTGTTAAAGAGTGTGGAGTTGGATATTGTTGTGAGCAGGCCCACATGCTTCCTCAGGTAGAGAGATGAGCACATCTTTCAGCGTTGTTTTTTCAGGGTCTGCCAAAACAGATGAATGTCACTGCATCAGTATAAATGGTGAGTATTTTTGAAGCTATGTTGACAATCAGATTGAGATGCTCACTTCTTTTAAAATAATGTTTTTGAACAACAAGAAAACAGGCTACGTGAGATGCGCGTATGCTGTAGCACTGCATAGAGACTCGGTACAACCACTAGTCATCTGTAGAATTGAAGGAGATGGGCAATATCTGCGCTCTCAAAATTCAATTTGATTTCTAGAGCAAAGATGTTTGAATATGTTCTGGATAAGGATTTGCATTATTGAATGCTCCTTTCAACTGTACATCCAGCCGTCTTGTGGTTTACCCTTCAGGAACCAGTATTTACTCAACAGTCATGTTTGTTTTTTCCTTTACTCAAGTACGTTTTGGAGGATTGATAACCAAGGTGCAGGATGCTCTAAGACGACCCGTTTCATTTGCTCAGAGAGGAAAGTTAGGTTGCCCTCTGCCTGCATTTTTTTCCCTTTGATCTTAAACTGTAAACACAAAAAAGGCCTGAAAACAGCATTATCTCAGCATAGAGCAAATAAGCACAATGATAGCACTGGTGGGCTGATAGCCAGGGGCTGTGTAATCTTTTAGGCTGTTGGACTTTTGCTGTTTTGACTCACAAAGGGCTGTTATAACTGACCTCAGCAAGTGTAGGTAAATAGAGAGAGTGATAAAAACATACCACCTTGTGCTGCCGTAAGGGGGACCGGACGGCACTACTTTGTTTTTTTATGGTGAATGCAAAAATGTCAGCCTGACGTGAATGCAGAAAGTATGTTTAATGTGAAGTGTTATATATTGTATCCAAATAGCCAGTCATTTAAATATTAAATATCCCCACTCTCTCTTCTGCTATAACAGTGTAGTTATAATTACTAGGTCAGTCTTATGAAGAAAATATTTCTGGTAAAGGATCTGGCCTAGGGCAGTTTTGAAACAGTGGAGATTTGATTTAGCACTGTTAATCATTCACCAATGAACCTCATCAGCAGGTAAAATCCCTGCAATTTAAATTGAAGGATTTAGGTTTATCTTTTTAATTAGACTCTGAAGACAGAGGTGTAAAGCACAGCACGCTATAAATTGAGTTGCATTTTGTTGCCAATGCACAGTTACTGTTCAGACCAAAGAGACCGATGAGGTTCCTCATTCTGGGCCTGATTCTTTTGTTCTTACTCAGGAAGAGTTTAATCAATTGGATCACTTAGAAGAAAAGTTACTAAGTATGAATGCAGATGGCAAAAATGGGCCATGCACCGCTAATAAAATCAACTGGTGATGTCCACAGTTTTATTACTGTTTCTTCTATTCGTGCTGCCAAAGTCTTCCTTTAACTTCCTGGACAGGAAAATATTGTGTAGAGATCAGCACTTGCTAATTTTAATTTTATTTGGCCGTGGCTTTGTTGTCATTGTGTAGTTCCTTCCCCTTGCACCTTTTTCCTGGACAACCCCATTGAACGCATTGTAATTCAAATAATAGTGAATATTATTGTCCAACTTTTTGTGTAGCACTGATGCCAATGCCTCTGAACCTGAGGGCCTCTGGTAAAGCGAGTCATCGCCCAAGTGAATGGCAATCATGACATGAAATGGCTGTTGTGATGATGCTAACTAGGGTTTACTGTTGCTTCACTTCACTATAAAGGCAGAAGACAATTCAATACAACGTGTGGACACCTTTACCCATGCCAGTCTAGTTACTATTGCAAAACAAAGTTCATAATGTTGGTATGGAGATTGTTGGGAAAATATAACACTGAACAGTGCATTCGAATCTTAGTATATCGAGCATTATATTGCCCTGAAGGCACTGTGATTATTGAGTGTAGTCTCTTCTTTTGAAGAGAATGGGTGTAAGTACTGTATAAGCAATTAGTACACTATTAACTTTTAGAAGCCATGGAGTATGTAGGCTGGAGATGAACTATCCGTCATTTGAAAGAGTAGTGGTAAACAAGGTCAGGATCTATGCATGTGATCACTTGTGTAATCAGCCTTACCTCTTAACTATACCTTTTTTTTTTTAATCAACTCTCTTGAAAATAAGCAGGTTTTGAAGTGCAGCCCTAGCTTTCCTCCTGTTTTACTTCACATAGGGCTTGAATTTTTTAAAAATTTAATCCGATTAAAAAAATCCTTTAAATTTCAGTGAAAATTTGGAAATAGATTGAACCAGGAATGGTGGCACAAAAAGTATATGGACACTTGACTCCATCTTATTAGATAAAAATGGAAAAAAACAAAGTGTATGTTTGTATATAGCGGGGCGGGCAATTATTTTGGGTGGAGGGCCAGTTACTGAGTTTTGGCAAGCCATTGAGGGCCATATGACAGGCAGCCAGGGGCAGATAAATATTACTTTTCTAAATTTTTTAGGGGCCCCGCAGGCCAGATGGAATGGCCTGGCCCCCGCATCTGGCCCCTGGGCCACATTTTGCCCACCCCTGGTATATGGCATCTTTGGAGCATGTAGCCTTCATAATTTCCTCTGATTTTTCAGTCTTTACCCATGTAAAATTATTCTCTGATCTCTACGTTCCTGGCATCTGATGTCTGTAGGCTTGCTAGCAAATCATGTATTATGATAAAACTCCATAAACAAAACTTTCAGACTTCCCCATGGTATTTGTGAGCATGTAAGCAGTGATATGCTTTAATTTTCAGGAGATTGTACAGTCATAGTGTATGAAACACAGAGCAGAAGAATGGGAAACATGAGAAAAGTGGCAAAAAACAGAACAAAGTGAAAGGAGACGGCAGATTTACGACATAAGAATTAAGAGAATGAAGAAAGAAAAAAATGAATAGTTGCAAAGATGAAAAAAAGTTGCAAGAAGAAATAATGAAGGAAAGAATAGTTGGCATTAGTGAAGATAGAAAGTGGGGGATCTGTTGCATAATGTGTGTTTGTTGAGAGGGTTTGGGGGTTTTTTTTCATTGCTTATTTGTTAGGGAATGCTGCTCAGACTTTTGTACTTCCATTCCTTGAAAACACTGGATGATTTCCTCCCAGGGCCTGTTAAAGTTTACCAGAATATTTGAAAGATTGTTTAATTGTCTCTATTGGGAAAATAGTCAGCAGGCACTTGACTATAAACCAAGAGGAGATCTAGCTGTTCTATAAAGTGACTGATTGCTAAATGAATACATGTTACTACAAGCCATTAACTAGAGCAGAAATAATTGCACAAGAGCCAACTTCATTCTCAAAGTTTGATTTACAACTGCACAGGCCAAGAAATGCAAAGAATCCAATGACCATGGAAGTCCTGTACTCCTTTATGAACCAGAAGGAAGGGGATTGTTCTAGTGAGATACTAAATGCCTACAGCATTGCTTCAGGGACTTCGTGCTAAGAAGAGACAATGCTGATGAAGTCCAGATAGCAATGTAATCCTTCCGAGGACGTATTCCAAGAGAAATGATGAAGCATTCTGACCGTCTTAAACTAGTGGTTTTCTAGAGCGTGGGCAAACTAGCTATTCTGTAAAACCAGTAGGAGGATTTCCAAGTACTTGCTTGCATGGAGAAAGAGGTGGAATAGTAGGATTCCTTGGCGACTCTGGAGAGTTGTCGGCCCAATTTGCAGAGCTCTTATGTTGTGGTTGGGCTGTGCTGTTTTAAACCGTCGGGAAATCAGACGAGCATATATTTGCATAAGTACTCTGTCTCCACTGAAGTCTTCTAGGATTTGCCCATAGTAGCTACCAGCACCCATACCCAGACTCCTGGCGGCTTTGGATGAACTTTTAGTATCGGGCCACCCATTGTGAGAGAGAATGATGATGATAATAAAAAAATTACCATTTTCAGGCTCCCCTTGTGTCTGGGCCCTGCGTGGCCGCCTGGTTCACTCATGCCTGTGTCCAGCCCTGTTCCTTTAGTTTCAAAGGTTTATGTATTACTGACCAGGAGAGGGGCCTCTTTCTGTATTCCTGGAGCGCCAAGCGATCTCACTGGGAGCTTGGGATGTGTAAAGAATACTAAATTGTTTCCGAAGTGATTTAGATGCCCAGGCAAAACTAGACTGGGAAACCAGAGCATTTAATCCAGGGGAAACCCTGACATCTGTTCCAGAGAACATTTAATCATATAGCTTATACATTAAGTTTAAAAAAACAAAAATTGCATGCCTGAAGGCTCCCTGAACTAGCCAAAACACGAGATATGTAACTTCCATTTTGTGAAGCAGGTGACCAAAGTTGGAAAAAAACTTAGAAATGAAGGTGTGAATGTTAAATCTGAAGTTGACCTTGAGTCGCAAGGTAAAATTTGAACTGTGAAAGGTCTACTTTATTAACATAACTCCATAAACATTATGGAGCCCCGATTGAGCTCCAGTATCCAAACATTACATCATAATTACCAACAAATGCAGAAATATGTTATAAATACATGGAATAAAAGTACTTTAACCTGAAGGACAGCAATAAATTGCAATAGCATAAACTTGCAAACCACTAATGGGCCACTGTGCAGCGTGTTTATACTAAGAGGAGGCAAGAACTCTGTGTAATGCACAGTAAGAGCGCGGCTGATAGCGGCCGGCTTGATGTGATCATTTAAACGTCTTTCATGGACACAAAGACCTGATCTTTGAAGTGATGGCTGATGAGATTACACTTGGTCCCAATAGCGTGCTGACCTTAAATTTAGTCTGCCCCTTTCCTATAAGCACCAGGAAAAAAGAAGGAAAAAGGAGCTAAGTGTTCACTGAAATTGCACACGTGGATTTATGCTCTTGCTGTGTGAAAATAAGGTATTTAGTTCACGCCCTCTGAAATTGCAAACATATCCTTACTTGAACTCCTCCAGCCTTTCACTTTGCTGCTGCTTACCTTCTGTATGGGAAAGCCCACCACGCTCACGCTGGGAGGAGATAAGTGCCATGAGGAAAACATCAATCAAGCATCCAGATAGTTTTCTCTCCTGAGAGTATGCTGTTTTGCACATATTTTCTTGAAATCTTTGGTCATTTCAGTCTTATTTGTCAGAAGCACTTCTTTGCTGACGGGGCTCTTAAAAAAACGCATTTCTTTTTTGCTTGGCCCTCTGTTTTCATTTCATCCAACTGCAGCCTTACTATGCATTATTTGTGGTTAAAGATAGGGGTCATTTGTGCTCTATTTTGAAGCGAACATTTAGGCCAGTGCTACAGCAATCTCTCTCCATTTTATTTAGGCCAGTGGTTCTCAATCAAGGCACCACTTGCTAGGCTCACGATGATCCCTCAGAAAATGCCAGCTCTTAGCAGTCATTTTTTGATCATGGCAAAATAATACAGCAATATTTTTTTTTCTATTGCAAAGAACACAGAAAGTTCCCAACTTTTTTAACAGTTTACATTGTCATTTCAAGTCATTTGGTGTATCTTGTGTGACTCGTGTTTGCGCGCCCGATGGTGTGTAGCATCCCACAGCACCCCTGAAAGGATCTCAAGGCCCCCCACGGTGCTGCAGCACCTGGGTTGAGGATCGCTGGTCGAGGCACACGTCACTTCAGTGATATTCAGCTTGTGATGAGAGATTACATTGATTACATTCCAGTTCCCAATCCCAAATTGGCATGACTGAGGGTTTGGGCCTTATTCTGAATTTTTTGGGGTTTTTTTAGAATGTAAACAGAAGTGATGATGCATCCTGAACACTAATAATAGTACAAACATGTACATACTTCTCTCGTGAGGTTCAATCCAGTGAGGTTTTTTCCTGCTATGTCATCTCCGTAGAAATGTTGTCTTATGCTCTTTCCCAAATTAAACCACATACAACACATTGCACATCATGTATGTGATAGAAGGCAGCGATGTAAAGAGGTTTATGGTAAAATGTGTTAACATAAGCACCATGGAGGAAAGATTGAAGAGGTTTATGCGGTCATTAAGATAAGTTTTTTTTAGATGAGATTACAGAAGCTGTTAGTTCAGCGGAGATGCTTGTAGAGTTTGCTGGTAGGAATAGAAGAAGGGAAGGATTTTGCCCCATGAAATTGCAGAGTAAGAGAGAAGTGCATAGCAGGTGAGAGAGGCAATGCCCAAGAGAGGCCAGAGCAAATGCAGCAAGTGTTATAGCAGCAGTAAAGGGAAATGTTGCTCTAAGTCAGGGGTGGGCAAAATGTGGCCCGCGGGCTGGATGCAGCCCACCAGGCTGTTCTAAAAATTTAGAAAATTGATAGTTGTTTGCCCCTGGCTGCCTGTCATGTGGCCCTTGATGGCTTGCCAGAACTCAGTAAAGGGCCCTCCGCTCAAAATAATTGCCCATTCCTGCTCTAAGCCCATTGGAGGTATCTTTGGTTGGGGGGGAAGGTGCTGGGCATAGGAAAGCAGGATCAACAGTCTCTGCATAGGAAAATAGGGCTTTGGAGAGGCCAGAGATGGTGAAAAAGAGCACATAAAGCTTTAAGTACTTTTTAATGTGGGTGCCGCTTGTTTTGCAGTTGAGTATGTCGGCTCTTGGACTTGATTCTGATACAGGGGAATTGCTTCTCTGAACAGGCCGATATTGAAATGCTTATTAATTCTTTTCTTTTTTTCCGGCTTCATGCTGGTGGGGTTTTTTGTTTTTGCTTTTATTCTTCCTTTTTGAGCCCTTAATCCATTCTGAGCCATTTGAAAAGGTGAAACTCTTTGTAGGCAAACGAGGGGCTTGAAACTGCTCGTGGAACGACTTTATACCAGTATTACTTGCATCACCAAAAGTGCTAAACCTGTCAGATTTCTGGGAGGCTGTTTTAACTTTGTCATTAGCAGATCATTTGGACGTGTCACCATAATTGAAAAGAGCAGGTGTGTAATGGTGTTTTTTTGGTTTATCTGTGTAATGTTGATGAAGCATTTTGTGTAGTGACAGTCTGTCAGCCAAATATCTTGTCACAAGTCACAAGACTTAAATCCCTTTATCTCGGAGGCTTCAGGGCTCAGTTGGAAACTTCCACTTTGATGAAGACTTGATGCTTTTGTCTGGAATATTTGGAGTGCATTTCTGGAATATTTTTCAAGATTGTATCAGTGTTTACTACAATTGGAGTACCTAGCGTATTGTAAAACTGGCATCAGTGAAAACTCAGAGAGTTTTATTTAGCTTATGTTGTTTAATGATATAATGAAAACTAATCCTTCTCCTCTATGTGTTTTGCCATGTTAAATCCCACTTATGTATATACTTCTTTTTAACCAACTTTTACCTTTTTAAAAATATTTGTCTTAGAATTGTTTTAGGACTTTCTTTGGTAAATCATTTTAAACTAGACAACTGTTTTCCTTGAGTTGTCTGCCAATATTGTGTTGGACACACAGTATAATCTCCTTTTTAAAGCAGTCTTTAAGGAGCAGGGATTTGTTTTCCATCAAGGTGTTATGTAAAGCATGCTTAGAAATGAATTTAATCTTCTGGGGGCTTTCTTTGTGAGATCCATACAAAAAGTAAAATGATCCCGATGTATTTAACAAAATATATTTTCTTTTGTCTCAATTCTAGATGATATTTAGGGAAAAGTTCAAACGGAGCAAGTAGGCTAATGTGCATTTAAAAAAAAAAAAGAATTGAGCCAGTCTGATTGGAGCTTTCTCTTTTAATTAATCAATTAATTAATTAATTTCAGCAGTTTTAAGGGATCCCTTGTGGGTGCGTAAGGGAATTGTATGTGTGCAATTTATTTATTCATTATAGTCTGACTATAGGTGGTGTTTTTCATCTTAAGATATAAAAGTGCTTTACTAGGAAACATGCTCTCCCCTCTATGGGTTAAGAGAAGCATTTGCCTTTGGTGGGCAAACTGAGACAGTATCAGAGACCAGCATTTTTCAGAAGTAGCCACTGATTTGGGCGTCCACAACTTTTGGGGGTCCAATTTGCGTTTGCTTGAGCCTGACTTTCATAAGTGCTGTGCATTTGCAGCTGCCATGTACTTCAGCTGGAGTCATGGGTGCTGGCTGCTCTGTATCTACGGCCCAGTATTTTTCAAATTGGGCATCCAAAAAACAAGAGATCTCTTTTGAAAAGTTTGGCGGTAGCATTTAAATAACTAGTCAATGCTTATGCATTTAGATCCAGAGCCAAAGAGTAAACTCTTGAATCCTAACTCTTAGTTCTCCCTTGTAACCACGAGACCACATCAAAATGGTTGGCATGAATAGACAGTTTTTGTTGGTAATTATTTACCTCTTATTTTTCATGTTTCCTGAGAATGAAAATGAGCAAGTAAATAATGTGTTCATTGCGTGCTGCTAAGCATATAGTTGTAATAGTTTCCTGAATCTTTTCTCTTTTGGAACCAAATTCAATTAAGAAATTGCAGTAGGCTCCTGTGGCTTTGTGTGGGATTCTGCATGGCAATTTTTTTATTGGGTTGGGACCTTACTTAAGAGAGAACTTTCAAAATACTATCAATAATACTCTTTACTGCTTCAAGTAATACACATGGTATGGAATGGTACTGAAACAATATTAAAGCTGTAGCAAAGGTCTTTGACTTGGCTTCATCACAAATATGTAACCAAAACCATTGCTCCTAACTTAAATTGAGTTTGCATTTAATTAATTTCTTCAGCTATAACATGATAATTCACTTGCTGTCAGAGCTGTGTGAAACAGTGCCTACATTTCCATTTAATTTTCCCTTTCTCCAGGTACAAGACATATCTTTCAGCCATGACTGTCGTTGGGTAGTGGTCAGCACTCTTCGTGGCACTTCCCATGTTTTCCCAATCAATCCGTATGGTGGACAGCCTTGTGTTCGGACACACATGTCTCCCCGGGTGGTAAACCGCATGAGCCGCTTCCAAAAGAGCGCAGGGTTGGAGGAAATTGAGCAGGAGCTGACGTCTAAGCAAGGAGGTCGCTGTAGTCCTGTCCCAGGCCTGTCAAGCAGCCCATCTGGATCGCCTCTCCATGGTAAATTCCATTTTTCTTCTATATTGTCAGGACAGTCTATTCCCTTGAATCACTGAGGCACAGATCCTGAGATCTGTTTAAGCACAAACCCCCTATTTACATGCCTACGTCAACAGGAGTCAGATGCCTACATGTTTTTGAGAATCTCAGCCTAAGCGCCTTCTGGAGTCTCCCATGCACAGTGGTTGTCAGTAGATTTGGTGGGGCGGAAATGAATTTGTTACAGATTTTGCCAAATTTGCATTCAGATAAATCTATATTTGCACATGTTGCTATTAAGTGCCGTGAGGATGCACATATAGCATATGTAACTTATATTAAAGTATAACTTTGGAGGGTGCATCTAGATGGGCAGCTTACAAATACTTAAGGTTGATCATTCCCTCATTCAGGAATTTACTGAAATTCTCGAACAGAGATATTTTAATAGTCTCTGTGATTAAATAAAAAAGTTTAAGAGGTCCAGTTGTAGATTTTTTTGCGGCTCTCACCAGGTCAGTAATCTGGTCTACATTTCAAATGCAGTTATCTAAAATCTTACTGCTCCTCTGCCAGTATGGTCATGGAGCACATCTGGATATGCAGACGATAAATATTTATTGTTTGAGGGGAGAACATGAAAGCCAAGCAAAATGATCCTGACAGAACAATGCAATTAGTTTTTTTTTTCCTCTTCAAGTTTTTTGTTTTTTCCTTTAAATGTTGCTGTTAATCCTTGAGGCTAGGGACAGAAATTACACATTAAACTGGTATAAATGATCGGAAATGGGTTGAAATCTGTAACGCCACAGTTCAGCGCACATAAACCGCTTTCAAAATGGTCGAAACTGGTTTAAGATAAACCTGGATGGATGTTATCAGACTTTACTGATCTAGGTTAAATCAGTATATTCTGTCCCAGATCCCCTCCAGATTCCAGTTAACTCACAGTCCCCCAGCATCCCAGGATGCTGTGCATCTCCCCCACAAGCCCCGCCTCACAGGGTGGGCGGGCTGGCCTGCCTGCTCCAGCTGAGCAGGGAGATGTGCTCTAGCGCTCCCTGGCTTCTGACCTGGGCCACTGCAAGCATGCGGCTGCATTTCTGGAATCAAAAATTAACATTTACTTGCCTGTTGGTTCAATCTATGCAGTCTAGGCTACCCTGCAAAGATTGAATTGATTCTGGAGCTTTTTGACTGTCTGTACTTAGCCTGACTGTCCAAAAAAGGAAGCATTCAAGACCTGGTTCTGTAGCAATGCTCTGGGGGCAGCAGTATTCTCTCTGTGCTGCCATGTGCTGTTTCAACGCGGTAAGATGAAGACCAACCTTTCAGCAGCAAAAGTGTCTCTCCTGCCTTCCTCAGACGTATCCAGAGGCTTTTGAGGGCCCGAAACCACGCAGAAAATAGAGTCCGCTCCCATGAAGATCAGAACTTTTTTGAGGGACAGCCTGAGTGGTCTCCAGAGTCCCGTTTGCCTCAGTTTCTTCTTTTATGCTCTGTGTTGTGGGCTTCAAACACGTCTGTCTTTTTGCCCTTCCTTTCGACAGTGAAGTTTGGTGTGCTTATAGTGTCCATGTAGAATAATTGTGGCTATATTCCTGCACCTCCTTTAACAGATGTAAAACCTCACATCTGTGGATCCGCAGGCAACAGCCTAGATCTTCCTTATGGTATCGGCAAGGGTGAGAGGTTAGGAGGGTACAGGCCCCTTTAGCCAAGACCGTTTTCAGGTCTAGCAAAGAACTGGTTCAGATATTCCCCATAAAACACTAGGAATGGAAGGGTACCATACTGGCACTTGTGAAACTCCCTCCACCGGACCAGTCATCCTCCATGCCATCATGGCTAAAGTTCTCTGGGTTCTTGAATGAGACATTTTCACTATCTGTTGTTTTAAGAGGATCACTATTCCCTCCAATTTTAAGAGCTCTATTTCCCCCTTTTGGTTTCACTGATGCGGTGGGATTTATTCATCAAAAACCTTTAACTGCACGGACAGTATTTCCACTGGAGCTTCTCTGGAACATCTATAATGTTCCTGGAGCAGTCCAGAGGCAGCCAGAAAAGTCTGCAGCTTCTTATTCTTCCTAGATATATTTGTACCTACATTTTTGTAGCCTGGCCCTCCCATTTTGATACAGGAATTCAGTGTGACATGCTTGAAGTCGACACCAGATAGCTGTAAACAATTATTCTAACACATACAGTCATTTTTAACTATTGACATCATATAGGGAACAGGAAGGAATTATCAACTTATGTATCTTTCATCCATCTGAATCTGTTTTTTGTCAAGAGGAATTACAGTAAGTTGTCGCCTTAGCAGGATTTCTAAACACATTTGAAGTTTTAAATAGATTTAGCACTTGATATTCAAAAAAGAAACTAAGAGGTTTCATTTGGCTTTGATTAGCGTGTCCAGAGACTTCACTAATGGGCAGATTATCTGAACCAAGGAAAAATCATTTGCATTGTATGGTGGGATTTCCAAAGAAACTGGTGCTAAGGCTACAAACAGATGTTGTGTTTGTCCTGGGAGAAACGGTGTTATCCTGGGACAAAGTGCAGTCATTCAGTCCATGGGTGTTCTTTCAGGACAAGCCTTATAAAACAGGGACCGGCAGCCGTTTGCAACCCACAGGCTGCAACGGCCTAGCTCCAGTTCAGTGTGGGTCAGGTGTGAGCGCAGGCAGCTTCCTGCCACCAAGCTCCACAGGCTGGATTTGGCCCGCAGGCTATATCCTGCCAACCCCTGCTATGAAGGTTTCTGGACTAAGAAGTGCTAACAGTTCTTTCCAGGATGTCACAAAGTACATCTGAGCGGTTGTCCCAGGAGCACCTCATCAAATCGATGGTCGAAAAGCAGCAACGCGTCAGCTGCCCACTAAAAACCCTGACTGGAAGGTCAGTGGTTTCTGTTCCAGGATAAGCACAGTCAGAACTTGTCCTGAGACAACAGACGTGGACATCTGAATGGTCCCCAGGCTAAGGTTGTCAAAAGTGGTTAATAGGTTTGGGGGCATTTTTGTGCATCTATCTTGAGATACCCGTCCAAGGTCTGATTTTGGGGGATCTCCGTGCATGGGATGATCAGCACTGTTTGTCAGTCGGGCCTATTTATGGGACCTTCACTTGGGCACTGAAAATGAGGGGGACTCACATCTCTATTTGTCTCGAAAGCAGTTGGCTGGGTTGCTTTAAGCAACTATCCATCTCCGTTTCCTAACAGTGGACAGAAACCTTACATTATGCCTTCACTGAAGTTATGCGCAGACATCCAGAGCCTCTGGTACCCAATATGAAAGTATTCTTTGAAAGTACTAAGCTGAGCTGTATTGAATTACTTTAAAAACTTAGGTAAGCACTTAGGTGAGATGTACAAGTGTAGAAGAGAAGTCTTTCTCATCGCAACTGTGTTATCAGTACAGTTACTTACGTCAAGCCAGTCTCTCGGCAGAGGGGTAGCAAGGTGTACAGATGCACAGAGATCTCCCTTCGAAACCCAAGTTCAGCTTTTCATTTGTGAAGCCAGGTAGGGATTTGGAAAGTGGGAAAAGCAGGATGAAAGTTGTCTCGGGGCTCGTAGATCAGCCGCCCAAGTCGGAAGTTTGAGGAAAGCGGCATGACAATTTGAAAAAATAGTCATTAGGTGTGTTGCATCGCACTTGTGTTGGGTATCCAGGTTGTAGCCGTATTGGTCTAGAGGCAAAAGGAATCAGAACTCATGGTAGAGGTGATCTCTTTTGTTAGACCAACTAGATGCTTGCAACAAAAAAAAATTATTTCCGAAAGCTTGCAAATGTTATATTATTTTTTGCAAAAATCCACTTGGTCTAATAAAAGTTATTCTCTCTACCATGAGTTCTTATTCCTTTTACATCATGCTTGTAATGTGTACAGAAGGCAGCAGGGATACCTTTGTTACTGAACAGTTGTTTGCCTTACTGTGCTGGATTAGCATGTCTTGCTTGAGAAGTATAAGTAGGAGGCACAGAAAAAATGCTGCAGGCTTTTGCAGGAAACATCCTATTCCTTAAGCTTTAAACTTCCTTATTCTGCTCTGTCTCCACCTGCCAGCTCCCATCCCTCCAGTCTCTTGTGTCCCAGCTAACAAGGATTAGTGTGGGAGTACATAGTCACTGTAGGATGTTAGGGGTATAATACAAACCAAGCTGGACTGGTGTCTTTTATATTTGTGAGTAGTACTTTCCTGCGAGTCAGAATAGGATACCAAGTTTTAGACCAGAAATAAATGGACTTGATCTGCTTTTTAAAATTGTATCTAGAATAAAAACAAGATCTTTTCATTTCGAAGTTATAGGAGATAGGGAATCATTGTGCCCTCCTAGGAGCTGTCATTTACTACTATTTTACAGTTAGATAAGGATGTGGGGGGGTTTAATTGAAAAAGGCCAGGCTCTTGGTCAGTGTTATCTGCCTTGTTTTGTTTTTTTAAAACCTTTTATCTTTTACTTGGGGAAGAAAAAAATTAATTGATGTTTCACGATGACTTTCAGTGCGAGGATTTAGTGCACATGTGTGGCAGCTGAATTAACCAGAGACTCTGACTATTTTAATCCATAAACCAAGATGTATTTTACCAAGGATGGTAACAGTTCCTTGTTTATAGTGTAATATGAAGTAGGTATTTTCTCTGTAGGAGTAATTTCTGTCTGATGCCTAGACTATGGGTTAGTGATCGGGGTAAAAGAGTAGTTTGGGTTGTGTTCCCACTTTTACTTCTCACTTTCTGTGTAACCATGAGAAAATTTTATTTAAGGGCCTTGTACAGCAGCTTTCCCCACCTGTAAAATGGCAATAACAATTTCTCTGTCATGCGTGTTGGGTTTAATTAATTTGTGTGTGCGATTAATGAATCCTTGAGATCCTCTACTGAAAATTGCTTGTTAGGTTCAAAATAGTGTCACTTAAATATAGCTGTACTTCGGCAGAGATAGGAACCAACACTGGAGTTACTGCTTGAGTTTAATATAAGGGTAGGCAGAAGTTGTGGGAAGTTATTAAATGTTTCTTCTTTTATATTAGTATTTAAGATTACCATTATTTTACTATTATTTATATTAGTCTTGAAGGTGAGATGTTTACTCTTCTCCATGGGCAACTTATTAGATACAGCATCTGCAGGTGAAGAGAACACTAGTGGAGCTGCTCATCTTTAAGTGATTCACCGACAGACATTTTATGTGAATGAAAGATGAGACAAATTTTAGTACATTGGTTTTATTTTTAAGTTTCCTCAATTGTATAGTCTCAACATCCTGCTTGTGCTGTGATGGCATGCGCACAAGCGAGCTTTAAGCTTCAGAAACTTGCATGACAAATCAGTTTTTGCCCATTGCTGTTAATCCTCCTTTCAAATTGAAATGGTATTGATATAATCCTCTCCCTGAAGAATGGGGTTTTGTAACCAAAAAAGCGTGCGTGTTATCCTTTTTGGGACTAACAAAAGAATGACATCCCGTTCACATTAACTTGTGGTTAACGTTTTATGGGTGTAAATATTTTCTGAACACGGTCTTGGAGTTCCCCCCGCTTAGCTTGCTTTTTAACTTCCAGTATCAAAAGATGCTTTATGTCTCATAGCAAAACAATGTATTTACAGTTTATTCTGGGCAGTCTACACATTGTTTACAAAAAAATGTAAACCCTTATCAGGGTGGGATTCATCTCTAAATGAATCATGGTTTGGCGTTACTGTTGTTTTGCATGTGCTCTTTTAGCAGAATTAAGTAAAGGAAACTGTTAACTAACATTGATAACGAGATATTTCCTTTGCACCTTTTATAGCTAGCACAGATTTTGTTTGGGTCCTTTTGTCTGTTAATCCGCCCATGGTATATTTTTGTCATTCAGTAGGGTTGCCAGAGTGGTGTCACTGATATCAGAGTTAAATTGGTGTCCTTTTATGGGCTTTTACTATTACGGGACTATTGTGACGTGGGTTGAAAATGAGAGCAAAGTGTGGCCTTGTGCATCTTTCTCCCATGTGTAAAGGGGGCTGATATTGCTTACCTGTCTCGCGGGCATATCTTGTGGATTATGTTGTTCATTGGTGAGGGTCAGATTAGGTCCTTGATTACACACATGTGACTCAGATTAACTCCCATGACCGCTGTATATGAATGCCTGTGTGTATTTAGCTCTAAAATATTGATACTTCTCTTTGGAGGTGGGAAGCAAATGAAGCTGCTAATTAGTAGCAGTAGTATCATCATTATTATGATACTTTTATCATTATTATTATAATTATTATCATCATTACTATCATTATTGATGTTATTAAAATGTTGCAATATATTACAAAAACCATGATTGCACCACTCGCAATAAGTTATAGGCACAATTTGTCCTACATTCATTTTGTAGCTCCGAGTCTGAACACATCACAAATGTTAGCATAAAGTAACCACCCATTTGAACCTTGTACTGCACAGTTCCACCTACTTACAACAATCAATAATATGATGTTTCTTAAACTTGTCTTCTCTGTATCGTTTAATTCCGGATTGAAGTTTCTATGTGGGTTATGTCTTTTTTTTTTTTTTTTTTTTTTGCCAAGAAGTAACTCATACACAGAATGTTTCTGTTTTGAATTTTATGCCTCAGCTGAAATATAGTACATATATTTAGAGTTGAGGAAAAACAAGTCTTATGCATGGTAGTGTCTTTGGACTTGGAGTTGACTGTTTAGAAACATGTTGTGCAGTATAACCTAGTTTCCATTGCAAAGTCCAACTTATTTGTAAATCGGTAGCTTCTTCTTATGCTTTCTTTCTCTGCATGCTTGCCTTTTTTTTCTCTTCATTTCCAGCTGTTGCAATATGACTAAAACCTAAAAGCAAAATCCAGAAGTTTGGTAAACATACAAATCTTGGATGCTTTAAATATTTTCACGTCACTTATATTTCCCAGAGTGAAACTCCTTTTACTAGAAGAATTCTTATGGGAAAGCAGAGTTGAAAGGAGTGACATCATCAAGCCTTCCTGAAAAACAGATTGGTTTCCTTTAAGTAACACTCACTTAAGAAACCACCTATTTAGAGAGTGGCAGACAAAAATAGTTTCAAAGAAAATTAGCTGTAGAATATCGTAAAGCACTGGAGGGCAGTTCCTTTCCAAGTTTAATAGCTGGCACTATAAACAAGGGTTAAAAGCAACCTATTTTTGAAAGGTCCCTCTTTTGCCTGATTGCAAATTCTAGTCTTTATCTGACCTCCCGAGGTTTTCTAAATTCACATCTGTGCTACAGAAACCTGTGATGAGGATCTGATTCTTTGCCGCCTCGAAATGCCAATTCATTGCATTGGTGCAAACAAATCATTTTGCACCCATATTGGTCATAAAACCGTGTTCCTGTTTCAATTTGCTTTGGAATATATTACTTACTAAATGTGTTCCAAGTCATTTTGTTGTCGCACAACTATTCTTGATGCTGGGTGAGTCTGAAAGAAAGGCCTTTGCCGTTGAACTGAAATGGTTAATTCGACGCCCTCTAGAGGGCGATGTTTTCTCAACTTTCCCGGTGCCGGGAAGCCTGGCTGCTGCTCCGGGTTGCCTTGAGTAGCCTGCTAGCCGGTGCTGTTTCTATTTATCATCGTGTTTCCCTTGACTCTTTTTTGTGCTTTGCAGTTTTAATCACGTTATTGTTCCGACTCCTAACAGACGAGTTGCAAGGAAAAATAGATGCTCTGAGGATCATTAGTCAGCTTATAGTCCCCCTGTTTTATACTAATGAAATCTCAAAATAAAACTACCTTTTAAATAAGGTGTTCTTGGTTGGCTTATATTATTTATCATAAAATGCTTGCCAAATGTCATAAAAACAGGTCTTAATTCTTTCCCTATTCAAGCTGAGAGGATTTATAGTGCATTTGATGAACTGTTCATGTAAATCCTCTGAGAGTTCATTAGTTGGAGAATGAACGGATTCAAATACACCGTGATTCGATTAAGGTCAAGTTTCCCAGTTTTGAGCGCGTCTGCAGAGGCAGCAAGAAATGGTTTTACTTGTTCTTGCTTTACCGGTCTTGACGGTCTTGCATCACCTGTGGGAATGGCCTCCCTGCCCGCTGGAGTAGGCCATACCTTGCCATCTGGAACACCCTAGGTGTTATGCTTGACCTGCTGCCCATGAACTTTGTACCGCGTGCTGCGTATGGCACTGGATTGCAAATCTAGAGGGGACTGAGCAGAGGTGTGAAGAGTTAACTGCAAGCACTGGTTTGGGTATCGGCCAGCAGCCTACTGGTTACACATGAGCTGCATTTTTTTTAGCTGCTTGGATGGAGAATCACTGAAGTGTGGTGGGGTGGGTAGTATCTTTTAGATAGGTTCAACAATAAAAGGAAAAGAGCTGTTCCACCAAGCTGAGGAAGTGGAAGGCTGAGAGAAGACTGGCATTTCAGATAGCAAAGGGACAAGCAGGGGTGCAGGTGGAGAAATAAATGATTTTATCGGGGTGATTTGGCACACTTGTGAAGCGTGCGAGGGAGGAACTTCTGGAGAGAATATAGGCATGGATGGGGGAATGGGCTTGGATTTCAGAGAATAGGGCAAATATCCTTTGCTTGTACGTTTGAAAAGGAGCATGGCAGCCTTCTCAACAGATTAGACTATGGAAGAGATGGACTTCAGGAGGGAATTGTGGTTTTCAAGGCATGAAGTGACAAATGCATGACCGAGTCATTTAACACAGTGGGTGTCGAGTCGGTGGCTAAGAGAAGCTGTGGAAAGGAGCAAAGTTGGTGCCCAGGAGAGCTACGGAGGTGAAAAGCAGGCGCTGCAGAGCTAAGAGAAGTAAAAGTGGTAAAAACCTGTATTTACTGATATGATTACACATAGGGAAAGGGTACATTTCTGTCTAGCCACTTATCAGAGCAGAACAGCATTTTAAGAGAGAGAATTTATTGTCCTCTGTGTAACAAGTCACTGATCGGCGGCTCTGAAACAACATGTCCAGGTGGAAAGAGATGGTCAGTGAAGGGCAGAGAAGGCATCCAGAAGGGACATTAGACAGCAGTGATTTAGAAGCATGATTTTTTTTTTCTAAGTCTGATGAAGTTCCTCCTAGTTTGGCATCTGGAGTCAAGAAATAGGGAAAGGAGTGAAAGCAAGCGAGGAGTAAGAGGACCAGGATAATGTTTGGGCAGAATAGTGCAATAGGTAAAGGTCAGACCTTGCTTGGAGGTCAATAAGTAACTGGAGGGAGCTGTGGTCAGTAAAATGAAGTAGATTAATCAGCAAGTCGATACAAGTAGCCAGGGGAAGAGATGGTTCTTTCCACAAGAATGGGCAAACTGGATATAACGGATTATTTGTTGATAGTGCCGGCATCCCACCTATGATTTTGAGTATTTTGCTTTGTAAAGGGTGCAAATCCTAAGTTTATTAAATAATAGATCAAGGTGCATGCTTCTCCTGTATGGGGGCGTTTGTTGGGGATGTTTGTTAGCTATTGGAGCAAGAGATGGGGAGAAGCAAACTGGTACATGGTCCAGACGCTGCCTTCTTTGAAACCATCGACTTCTTCAGGCCCAGCCGCGGCCTCTGTTCTCGTGGCAATGGATTTCTCTGGGACACAGCTGGCGCCACGGTTGCTGGAGAATTCAGCAGCTCAGATGCATGGGCTGTGCCTTGCATCCAGCCTTGCATGTTCGATGACTCAGTGATTGATTATGCAGTAAGCGGGTGCTAGTCTTATTGCCTTGAGTTTGATTGTTACGCGAAGCATTTACATCAACTGTGCGTTTGGGGCAGTCGGCAATGCAGATGCTGCAGGGAAAGAAACAAAGCGTTAAGGCTGAAAATAAAATATACTCATATCTTTCAAAAGGTTTATCTTCACCCCGCTTAAACATGCTGATTTGGCTTTTTCTATTTGCTTAGTCTTTATGGGCTGTTAAAATCAGTTGCTTTTTTCCCATCTGAAGGAAATGCATCTTTGACACTTCTCATGACCTAAGTCATGATGCTGTCACAGAGCCAGAAAACATCCTTAACAGTCATGGGTAAAAATCAGAGCTGCTGAGGGTGTGCTTGTGGTGGGCGGGAAAGAGAGAGAGAGGTTCCTATGTGGCTTCCCCCCCCAATTTCTATTATGTGGGTTTTAGACAAGTTGTTTATTATAATTTTCCATGGATATTGCTGTCAGGTTCTCATACGCACTCGTTCTCAAACCATACTGTCGCCTATAACTTAGATGAGATACTGCGCGGGGAACCTGGGTTAAAAATCTGCCTGCGGCTGCTTCAGCTATAACAGTGCTTGTGCTGTTTGCTGCAGACGTAAAAGGGGAAATGAACGGCACAAAAGAGTGGCCAATGATATATTAGCACACCTAATTACTGTTAATATGTAAAATTAATCCAAGTACTGCAAACCTAAAAACGTGTGGTGGCGGCTGCTGCTTTTACCTCCCCTCTCTCTATCTTTTAACAAGGCCCTGCACACAGAAGCCGTGTCCAGATGCACATGGATGTTTGGCTACCTGGGGACAACTAGCAGCGGTACACCTTGTGCCACCGCTGGTTGTCTTGTGCCGTGTGTGCTGTGGCACGTGGTAAGTTACCCCGGGTGGGGTAGGGGAGGCTGGGGCCAGCATCGTGCTGGCCCTGTAGCTTTACCTGGGGGCCCAGGGGGCCTCCCAGGGCTGCAGCCACAACGATCCTGCCACGTGGAGCCTGGCCAGCCGCAGAGTGCAACTACAGCCGGTCAAGCTCTGGCTTTGGGTGGTGCATGCTGCCACTACATGAACCAGTCTGTTTTTTTCTGCAAGGTTTTTTGCCCTCTGGATATGCAGGGGTGAACGCCCCCCCGTGCTGCTCCCTTGCAGTGCAGAGAACAACTGAACGTACAGTATGTGGCGCCGCAGATGCGTATGCAGCGCCACATATGACATGGCTGTGCTCATCTGGACACAGCCAGACAAGCTTTCTAAGTAGTTGCCAGTCCAGTTGCTTTGCAGATTTTAATGCAAATTGACTCGTACCTCATGCTGAGTCTGCCGTCTCTCAGAGTCAAAACTTCAGTAGCTCCTAATGGTCTACTTGTTCTTTGCTGCGGGGAAGGAAAGCCTCCTGTCTCCCAGCTTCACCGGGGGCTGAGACCTCACTTTGTCCACAGTCCAGCCATGTTGCTGAAACTTCTCGTTAAGAGAAGAATTGGAAGTGTGAGTACAAACGAGACGTCAAGATACTAAACTCCTGCATGTGCCAGCTTTTATTAGAGATGCTGCAGCCAGTGGAGAAGCCAACTGCCAGTTGGAGCAAACCAGTACAGTGATGTGTTGCTGCTGTCGCCTGCATCCACAGCTGTGCAGACCCATGGAGTTAGCAGCTATCTAGCAATTTTTAATTTTTTATTTGAATGGGAGTTTTGCCCATGTAAAGATTGCAGCTTTGGACCAGCAGTATTTTTGGTTCGTAGAACCCCAAGGGATGATGATTAGGTCTGATTTGGAGCCCATCTCTTGATCTTCTTTTAAATCTGTTTATAAGTCAATTCAGCTCTTTATTCATTTATTTGTTTTTTGATTTCCAACCAAATGCGTGAATGCCGTTTTAGCCATGCAGCCTTTATGAGTAACCTGACAAACCAGCGCATGCATTTAGCGGAGGGGAGACAATGCAAAGAGAACAGAGATTAGTTTTGGATTTCCAATGCAATATTTTCTAAAATGAAACCTAAGGATGTTTCCCTGGCAGACATTCCTACAACTGCTGGTGTAGGACTCCATGGGTGCAGGAAAGTCTGCTTATTATAGCATGAGGGCTGCTTTTGGAGGAGTTGTCCATGTCCTCGCGCTTCCCCCTTGTTCATGAGTCCATCTCCAGAGAATTTGTTTCCTTCCAGGAGAAAAGCACGTACCGAGAAGCAGGAGTAATGTAGCCATACATCACTAGTAGTAGGAGCCAAGTGACTGGTTCTAATCCCAAATATGGCTGGAGTTTTATCTTGTTTTTTCATACTTTACCCTTGGAGGAAGGTGAGGGAAGGAGCCTGGAAAGAAATCAGTCCAGTCTCCCCTCTTCTCCAGGCTGGCTGAAGACTAGAGGGTTTGAGGGTATCGGTGAGAGGTAGTTTGTTGTTGGGGGTCAAGACTTGAAACGAGAGAGTTTCAGGAGGGAAATAGTGGAGGCTTCAGAGAGGGAGAGAGTATAGGGATGTATAGTGAAGAAATGCTTCCATTTTTTTTTTCATTGGTGGTACCTGAAAAGACTGGTGCAGGGCACACTTTAGTTGAGCTTTCCCTCTATAAAGATTGATGGTTGGAGGAGTGCTTCCCTTTTCTTCTGCTGAGACTCTGATGGTGCTTGTGCACCTTGAGTGTTGCAAGAGTTGCCTGCCACCATCATTTGCTCTGCCCGTTTGTACACATACAAGGAAAAAGTTGCTTTCACTATATATTTCTAAGCATAGGCACAGCTGTGTTATTAAGGAGGAATTAAAAAAGATTTTGAACATTATGAAGATAAAGGGCCACCTTCTGTTCTGCCATGAATATAAACACAATTAACTCCAATGATTTTCTGTGGATTTGCCCTATAGTCACCAAGAGCCTAGAGTGTCTGATTTGTATTATAGGTACTGTAGCCGTGTGTGTGTGTGTGTGTGTGTGTGTGTGTATGCATATGTTTTTCTTGCTGTGTCTAATTGTTACTGTAAAGATCTGGACTTAGGGTGTAAAATGAATCTGGTATGTACCAGTGTGCAATTAAAAGCAATTGCCATGCAGCTTTAATTAAGCAGTGCTTATTTGAATGATGAACTATCAAGTTTTCATTGCAAGAACGTAGGACTGCTAGAAGCCTCCTGGGCCACTGAGTCCAGTTGTTCCTTTTTTCCTCAGGAAAAAAGGGTGTGCATTTTAGGGGTGGAGGGGGGATAAAATACATCATAGTTATAACTTTAGAAAAATCCTTTTGGTAGTAATTAATGTGCATATTAGAAAAAACCCACACAGATTATTGAATTGTCTGGTCTGCTCTCCCAAACTACTACTCTGAGCCAGCATTGCTTCCGCAGAGTTCTCCGTTCAGGTCACAAGGCAGTGTTTCTCACCAGGGCGCTGCTGTTTCCTCTTCCGACTCTAGCAGATTACAGATTATACTGGAACATGTCTAAGGAAAGGTCAAAAAAGAGGGTTAAAGTCCTGGAACTGTAGCTGGGAAGCTTTTCATTCTCATCTATGGAAACGTCTTTCATCAAATAAAAAAAAATAAAAATAAAAATAAACCATGTGCACGATGCTCTTATTTTTTTTCTTTTTTATACAGCATCCTCTCTTCTACATTTAGCAGGAATTTTATTTGTCTTGCATTATATAATTAGGGAGTGTTTGGTTGAGAAGTCTTTAATGTTACAGTAGACAGCAAATAAAAGCAAAGCACTCTTAGTTTTCTCAGGGCTCAGTCTGCCAGTAATTTTGTAGATTCAAGTTACTGTGTGTTTTTACTTAGTTAGTTGCAGGATCTTATAAACAGCGTTAGCTTCATTAAAATATTTGGTACAGTTTGAATTTTAGTTCATTTATACAATCAGTTATTAAAAGCAGGCCCAATGCTCTGGAATTTTAAGGGCAGAATCACATTACTGAGTTCAATCGGAGTAATGCAAGAAAGAGCCAGAACGCAAGAAAATAGTCAAGAATTTCCGACTTTTTTCCGTCACTGAATTGTTTTGCGCCATGGCTAAGTAGCTATCCTTCAGCTTTTTCCGCTTAAAGTGATGCTGAACAAAAGTAAAAGTCGTACTGCAGCCATCCTACTGCTGGAAACCTTTCTGTTGGGCCGCATCTCGCTTCCCTGTCGCACAGCGGTGGGGACTGCAAGAGTGCTATATCAAATCAAAGTGCAAGGAGCAATTTAACAGGCTTGAGTTGCAGGAAACTGCCCCCTGCTTGTATTAGGAAGTGCAGTTGTGGTTGGACAGCGTGGTTGCGAAGTGCAGAGCACCCTCCCCTCTTACTGGTGGACATGGTTATTCAGCCCCTCGGCCGGGGCTTACGTTTTCTGTCTCTCTTGCAGCAAATTGCCCCATAGTTTTCCAACTGTGTGTGGACCAATCCTGAATTTGTATGGGGTCAGCATGACTGTCACGGCCCAGCTTTGTGTGTTGGCTGGGGCTTTTTTGTTTTTGTTTTTTTTAGTTTGTAACGCTTTATAAATAGTTTAGCATGTTTGACGTCTTAGCATTTTTCTCTCTGATCTGAATTATCAAAAAAAGACCAGGAAAAAAAGAGATCAGATTCCCAAAAAAACAAAAAGGAGAAACATGCAACTTGATCTATTATTTAATAAATGTAGGATTTGCACCCTTTATAAAGCATAGCATTCTGTTTTTTCCTTTTCAAAATAAAAGTAAAGCACCCAGAATAACTGTGAGTCCATGTTTGAAGCAGCCCACAACCTTCTAATGACATTTTGGAAGTACCTTGCTAGCAAGCGTTCATGCATACTCGGGTCTTTGTATTCAGCAGCTAGGAACAGCAGCCTTCAAACCTGTCCCTGAAGAGAGGAGGCGGGGATGGGTGTAGGTAAAACAGAAGAGGACGTTGGCCTTGCAATGGCATTACCTGGGACTTTCTGCTGATGCTTTTTCCACAAATGTCCAGTGTTGTCAAAAGCCAGTAAATCTTGTGAAGTTTATTTTCCTTATAGCATCTGTGTTTTATAATAGTGCTTTTAATTTGTTTTTACATTGTCTGTTGGGATTTCTTTTGTCCGGCATTTTCAGGCCGCGTTTTTTTTCTTCTTTTTTTTAGTGGAAGTGCGTATGTTAATGATGACTGGTTTGGGAATATGCCCCTGCAAAGCTGACATGACAGGCTGTTCCCTCTGTGCAACAACAAAGCCCATTGTTATTCTCACTCTTCGCTTTTATCCTCGGCTTAATACGTTTCTTCTGTGCGTATTTTTGTGGCACCAAATGTCTTGAAAACGTGGCTCAAAACTCTGAATGGAGGATACAGTGGTTTTCTTATCCTAGACTTTCAGCAAGCAGGTACTCAAGACCGAGCTAATGGCTTGGGATTTCCAGGTTTCAATAGATGGGTTGTATCCAATCAAATGTTGTCCCCCTTTTACGTGTCTGCTGTAGGAATACTTGTAAATCGGCCGCAACGTCCCATGATTTTCCCCCCCTTCCAAATCCATGCTTTATTCTCTGTGTCTGCGAAAGAAATTGTAGATAAGATGCAAAGTCGTATCAACAGCTTTGACTGAACAGGAGAACCTGTCTCAGCAATGGAAATCTGGTTAACAAAGATGAATTTGGATTAAGAGCAGAAGACCCCCAAGAGGTTTGGGGGTCGAGTTTGGGTTAGTTTAAGGGCTTGGAGCTTTCTCCAGACTTTTGAATCTGTAAAATCTGGCTGGGAATTTTTGTGCTCTCTCCTGTTCTTGCAGCGCTCTGCGAAGTCTTGCCCTGACTGGAGCTGGAAGGGCAGAAATGCAGAAAAATGAGATGGTGTATGGGATGGGGAGGGGGAGAGAGAGGGAGATGACTGCCCTCAACAAATGGCAGAAGCAGGCCTGCCTTCCCCAGCTTTTAAGCTTCGCATAAGAAAAACCTGTCCGGTGACAATTCATACGCAGACAAATATTTGACCAAAAAGATGTTCCTTGCGCTGTGCTCTGAAGGTCAGTGAGCTCCGGCTCTGGCAGATCACCAAGGAGAAAAAAAAAAAAGCTCCTCTGCTAGGGACACTTGACTAAAAATGTCCTGCCTCCAGCCCTCGAGAGGGCACATCTGTCAGGAAGGTGCCAGGATTGTATGTCTGCATGTTTGCAGGGGGGGGGATTTTTAAAAACTCTGTCTGAGTGAATGCTATAGGAAGTATTCCTGGAAAAGGCAATCAGGCAATAATACCCTGCCAGATTTATTTGCAATTCTCAGTATGAAAACAAGCTTCTGTAGTTAGCACAGATCTCCAAGTTCAGTTCTCAGTTTTTAGGACAGCTGCTCTGCAATTAAGTTCTGCTTTTCAGCGTAAGAAACTCTACTTGCTCCTATGCACACATTCGTAGATGCAGCACACATGCTGCAGAGTGATTTGCACCAGATTCTTCAGTGAAAATGCGTTTGATATTTCTAGAAGACCTTAAACTTGTGGCTTATTTGTTGCTGGGTCCTTTGACTGTGAATCAACAACTGCTGGAGCTGTGGAAATAATGTTGATGCTTGACTGCATTCTTTGTGCTCTTTTGGCCTGATCCTACTGTCTTGTGCACACAGACCTCCCATTTACTGCAAGGGGAGTTGCATGCTTCGAAAGGCTGGAGGACCGGGGTAATTTTTTATTGAGTTTTTGGACAGATACAATAGCGCACCGTCAAGTTTGCAAAAAAAAATAAAAAATAAAAATCTGTTAAATATAATCTGTAGAATACCACTTTATTCCAGTAGTGAATGTAGCTTTTGCTGAATGCATGATAAAGAAACAATCCTTGTCACAGAGTACATTTATTGTATCCCAAGGCTATGCAATTAAGAAGTCAAGGTTGCATCTTTATGATGGGTCTGAGGCAACATTTCCCATACAATAGAGATGCCACCATATAGAACATTTTTATGGTACAAATAGTTAAACGTCATTCATTGAAAACGAAAGCTAATATTATTATACTACTTTTATGTAAGTAGCACTTTTCCTCACCCAATGCATCTGCACAAAGCACAGTTTATTGAACGGTCAAATTTTCAAGGAAAAAAAGCTCACTGTTGCATAACTAAAATATTTTTTTCTTGGGTTTTTTTTTTCTTTTTATGCAGCATTCTAGCTCTTAATTTCTGAGTAGTACTGGGGTTAGTGAAATGTATTTTCCAAATTAGGCAGCTACATTTCACATAACAGCAAGTGCAGATTGATGGACATTGGGTATTTGGTGGTAGGAGAGAGATTATTTAAATTGATGCATGTGCCATGCCTGACGCTTCTACTTTATTTCAGCTGTGAAGCGATAAGCATTTTGTTGTACAGGTGGCTTCAGTTTTAATTTAAACGTATATCCTTTCAAGCAATGAAGTTGTATTTCAAAAACGAGACTATCTGAATTTGAATGTACTTCTCCCATAGGAATTATGAGCAAGTTAGCCTTTTCCCTACTTAGCGCCTATCTTTCAACTCTAATAGATGGTAACTCCCTGCTGCAGGCTGGGGAGAGTCCAAATCTCCATTCACCCATTAGGCAGTACTAGTAAATAAACTTGAATGCGATTAATACAAGTATTATAATTTTCAACTCCCAGCAACGCATACTGGTCTTTTTTTGTTCAGGATACCCGCAACAGGTTAAAACGATCGCGCCTTACAGAAGGACAGGTTGAAATGCCAGGTAGCATTGCTGGAGTTTTAAAGTGAAAGTGTTTACAGTGAATAAATATCACATCAGACGTTCTGCACGAAGAGCAGCAGAAATGAGTGCATATAAGCACGGTTTGCAAGGTGCTTTTCAAAAGTGAAAAGCAGATTCTTGAAAACAAACTCGACAGAATCAAGGGTCACTGCTTTGCTGATCCCGAGTGGAAGGGCTTTCTGCACAGCGCTCGATATGATTTAAAGAGGAACAAAATTAAGGTGTACAGCAACAATTCTCTGTGTATTGCCTCTGAAAAAAGTAGACAAAAACTGCTCTATTGTATTTCCAAAGCAGTTGCAAATGCATTGAGATGAATCCTATGTTTTATTTTCACTGAATTGTCTCCCTTATGCATTTTTATTTCCCTTTGTGTTTTAGCATATTTTCTTTTCGTTTTAACATCTTTCCCTTCGTTAGTTATTAGTGGGACCGGAGAAATCGTTGATTTACAATATGATTATTTAAAATATATTGAAAAAGTCAGCAGTATGTCCCTAGACTTTATTACAGCTCTGATTTGGGCATGTATTGATGTCTTCAAGAAAACAGAGAGAGGACCCGATCCTGCAAGCTGTTAACTGTTCTCCAGTAGCTGGGGGTTCTTCAGCTTGAATGGAAATTAAGAGAGCACCTTGCAGAGTGTGAACCTAATGTAAAAATCCTCACTTTCTCTGCACTGTAGAATCCCAGTTTTGCATTGCAAAAGTGTGTGGACTAGGGCCATAACTAATTACTGTTTGACATTGAAATTTGGGTGCACTGAATAACGATGCATGCCTTTCACGTAAAAACAAAATAACGGCTGTGATGGGGAGATGAATAATGTCACTAGTTTTGGTATGTAGGGTTTTATCACCCATTATTATATTCCTAACAGGAAAAAACCCCACAAAGTGTAGCTCTTTAGAACCGTCTTTTTAGGTATCATTCTCTGCTCTCTTATAGTCAGTGCAAGACGGTGAAATACCGTTTAAAAAAAGGAGCTTGATGCCATTGTCCTATTAGTTACTATTATATGTCATCAGTAAGGCAGAAAACTTATTTTATGCACTCTTTCCACATGAAGTAAGGATGAATCATGAAGGAAATTTAATCAAAGTTTCTTTCTTGCTTGCTTTCTCGCTTTCTTCACCACCGTCTTAATTTAAACACATTTTTTTCTTTGTTTCTTTCTCTTTCTTTTCAAGTTATTGCACGAAAATCACTACAATTACAAATGAAGTCCATGCCCTGAAACCATTCAGTGGTCTGATTATTCAGTCAAGCCCTGCTATTTCTGTTAAAATATACTGAATAACGCCTAAACCGGATACCTAACCTAAAATACACTTTGCAAATCCATCTTTTTTTTTTTTCCTCTCTCTCTCTTTTTTTTTTTTTCGGTTTTGTTTTATTTTCTGTTGCTGCAAAGGTCCAAGTACTTTGTAGAAAAACAAACAAAAACCCCAAGCTTACGGCTATATAGTATTAAAAGGAGGGCAAAGGAAGCATTGAGTGTCTTTAGGAAGATGAGACATTCATTAAGTTTTTTTCCGCCTTCCTTTTCCTATCTTCAATCCATCTGAAGTACCATTATAGTTTTTCAGCTTGCTTCCTGTGAGAAACCCTTTTCTGTGCTGTTATTCTTCCCTGAAAAAAAGGTGGCTGCACTCGAGTCAGGATTGTATGGATTTGGCCTGGGATTTGTATAATATCGATGCAGAATGCATCAGTTGTTTAGGAACCTAATTCCCAATATGGCTCCCTTTTGATTAAGGACAAAGCCAGCATTTCACAGTATTATAGGGACACAGAAAAACAAGTTAATGATCTAAACCTTTTAATTCACGGTTGCTTGTCTATGTAAAGTACTTTGATTCTGCTATAAACAGACTGGCCCCTTTTTGTTTAGTTTCTTTCTTTCTTTGGTTTCTTTACATTTCTTTCCCTACCGGCCATGAAATTTGTAGCTAGTTTCCTTTTCTAACTGAAGAATGAAAGGTTGTGACTACAGAATGATACAGAAAGTAGGGAAGCATAACTGAACTGGGCATGTATCCAGCACAGACCTCCTGTCTTAGAAATTTGAAACAAGTTAAGTTTAGTGTCTTTTATTCCTTTTTTTTTTTTTCCTAACTGCCTTTGTTCTTGCTAGTTTATTCTTTTTTTGAGGGAGAGCGGAGTTCGTCTGTTTTACCAATAAACTCTTGATTGCTTTTTCTGGTGTTTTAGTTTAATTGTATTCTTTTCTTTACACATATATAACTAATTGTGAGTTTGGTCTTCTCAGTGCAGCGGACTGTTGTTATCATGGTGTACCTTCATGCATAGAGACCACAGACGTGACCTTTTCAGCACTTTTCAATGCAAAGTGCATTAGGAGGTGCTGCAGGACAAATGTCCATTTTTTTTTCTTTTCTTTTTTTTAAGATTATTCCCTTTTTTCATAAAGAATTTGGATCTCGGATCTATTTGCAAAATGGTTTCTGAAATTTCAATTTGAAACTTGCTCAGTAGAACAGCAGTACCATGACCTACTTTGTTAATGTGGGAGAAACTGTAGGCCATCCCCTTGTACATGAAAAATAATTTTATTTTTGCTTTAACTACTTCCATATATTTTCTCTGGCTTCCCGGTGAATTCTGTGATTTTTTTTCCCCCACCCCCTCCCCTGCCCCAGCAGCAGAAGTTTGTTTTTGTAGGTTTTTTAAACTTTAATTTCACACAGTTATCAGAAACAACAACTCAGGAGAAATTTCCAGTAACTTGTGTCTTAATGTCTTCATCCCATCAAGGTAAACTGAACAGCCAGGACACGTACAATAATTTCACAAACAATAACCCTGGGAATCCACGCCTTCTGCCGCTCCCGAGTTTGACTGTGGTGGTACCTCTTGCTCAAATCAAACAGCCAATGACCTTGGGGACCATCACTAAACGCACAGGGTAAGTGTATCTTCCTCTGGGTTTTTTTCTTATTAATGTTATTTGTGATCTAATTGATGTGATTAGAAATACTGTGAAGTGTGTCTTTCCCCCCCCCCCCATCAATGTATTATTTAATGGAATAGACTGTATAATTTAATGGAAGAAAGTGATGGGGTGGGGGCAGTGACAAGCAAAGAAAACCAACATCAGATATTATCTTTTGCTCTCTCTATCTCCAAGTCTGTCTAAGAATTCAGAAGCATTTGTTTGGATGGATCATTTTCTTGCAACCTCTCTAAGGACATATTCTACTTGGACATCAGTAGAAGTCCCATGTATGAAAGTATGAAATGTGTCCTGCCCTGTATTGAATCGCATAGAGTAAATTTCTTGAGTGGCTTCCAACTTAAAAAGAATCGAGGAAGTTTATTTAATCTCTAAATTCTGCAGCAACAGGTGAAGGTTCACTCTCAGGCAGGATGATCATAGGCATACATGGGGGGGAAAAAATCGTAAATACAGGCTCTTGGGTTCTGATATTTTCCTGCCATGATTCTGTCTGTCTGTCTGTGATTCAGGCTTGCAATATGTTTTTGTTGGATGTAATGCACATCTCACAGCCAGGAAAACCACTGTCTTTTTCACATGGGTTATACATTCCATGCACTGACTAGACAGGATTCCTTCCGTTCACATTATTCATCCCCAGGGTCACTCCTAGGAGCTACAAGAGACCCTGGTCTCAGTGGATTATCCCCACAGCATTCTTCATCTCAGTCTCTCAACTTAGTACAATAGGCTAAGGCTCAGGTTTGAAGTGCCCGCACTTGAGGCGGTCACAAATTTAAATTCTCCTCCCCATAGCCAGTAAAAAGCCCATGGGACTTTTCAAAGGTGGAAGAGTTTGCTCCCGGGGGCTTAAACAAATCCTGTTCACCTAATGTTCTGCCGAATGCTCTTTGCTTGTTGACTTCCATCATTCATTGACTTCAGAATCAGCTGCATTTTCATAATTGTCTAGGTACAGCGCATAAAGCTCCATGAGATGCTTTCATATGGAAAATGCTCCTGAATAGGTATATATTGCCATTACTAAGAGAATTCTGGGCATTCGGTCAGCCCTGTGTGAACTATCAATCAGTGCATGCATCGCTGACAGAACCCAAAGTTCTGATTTAATGAATTTTAAAATTTTGGAGTATTGGCCCCCAAAATTGATTACACGGTCAGTTGTCTCTGGAGAAGTCTGAAATATCCAGTTTCTGCAGCTCATACAGACAATCTCTCATTAATCATTGATTTTTGTTTTCCTTTCTGGAGAAGCTCAATTCCCTGGAGGGTTGCTAGTTAGAATTTTATTTAAAAAGTCTGACTCAGTCATTCTCTTATTGACTGAGATTTCTGTATTTATGAGAGATGTGCTTATAGGGTTCCAGTGGCTCTGCCCCGTCCCTATGATGGTTGGATGGAATAGTGGAGGAGATGGATGTCTGCAGCCTATCCCTTGAGTTTGAGGGTGTGGAGTGAATATCATTTTACCAGTTTTTCTTAGTTTCCTGCTGAGAATGAAATTACTTACATTTCATGTTGGGACGGGTGAAATTCACCTTTAGTGCCTTAGAGTAGAGATTTTAATTGAGTAAGGGCCTCTCTGCACGTTACACTTATGCCTCAATTAAAGTATTAATCAAGGCATAAATGGCAAAGTTGCTACACGCGCACCCAGTTTAAGGGGTCTTAAAATGGCAAACCAGCCGTAAAAATGTTCCACATATAATGTGGAATGTTTCTTGCCTGGTTTGTATGGCACCTTAAATTGAATGTGTGGCAGGTCCCGGGCTGCCCCAGGGCAAGAACCAACAGTCAGGTGATTATCAGCCCTGGCCCCACAAGTGCACTGGGTCGTGCTGGGCGGCAGGCACTTGCCTTTCAACATGTTGGTGGAGGGGACAGTAGAAAAGGCATGACTGGGATCCAACTCCCTATTCCGCAATTGTGCATCATGCTGTGCATCTGTGGCGTGGCAGGAGGCACTATTGTTGGGATCAGAGAGCCTTTAAATGTCATGCGCCTACTTGCTGACTAAAGCCTTCAGGATCATGCCTTTAATCCTAGCTGATTACCTGTGTTCTCTGATTAATGTTTAGGTTATTTTGTAAAATATATTAATTATATATTATTAATATATAATTAGTTGCTTACCTTTTTATGGACAGCTCCACTTTTATTTATTTTTTTACAGAATTATATCACAGATGTGCTTGAGTAGGTCTAAGGATTATATAGTCTTAACTACCCAGTCTTATTCTTCCTGTTCCAGGTAAAAGTTTTGTCAGGCCTTCAGGTCAAATCATTTTGTCATTATATTTTTACTTAAAATATAATCACAGATGAAATAGGAAAATGGATTGTACCAGGATGGAGGTGAGTGCTGGAGGATGAGCTTCAGGGTTGCCAACCCAACTTTTTTTTTTTACTAAGAGTCTGCAAACTCTTTACTGACATGTTTTACATGATCTAAATATAATGATATAAGTCTTCTGCCAGGCCCTGGATGGCAGTAAAAAAGACCAGGTTCAAATTCAGGGTTTTAACACCAACCATAGGAAAAAAAACAAAACAACAACAACAAAAACCAAGTTTTGTTAAAGGTTGTCTGCAAAAAGTTTTCAGATTGTTAGTAAAAAAAAAACAACCCCCACCCTGTTCTTGGGTTGGCAACCCTGCTTGACTGCAGCAGTGGTTTTACAGAGTGCTGCCTCCACCCCAGGGGTCCCCTTGTCATCTCCACATCCTGATACCCCTGATTGTACCCTGGTGCCCCTTCCAGATCACCACCCAGCCTTACCTCTACTAACCCCACTGCCTTTATCCCTGCACAGACACCTGGCCCTACAGCACCATCTAAGCTGCACCACTCCATCACTGTTTTGCCCAGGACCACATGGCCCTGCCTGTCTGATGGTGAGCGGTATTAGAGGCAGGTGATGGGACACAGCTGCTGGAGCAGCCCATGGCTGAGAGGAGGAGGGGGCTACAGAGGCTGCTTGGGCATCAAAGTCTTGAGGGGAGTCATCTGTGAAGGCTGCTGAGTAGGGATGTGTGAAATGGGCCATACTTGATTCAGATTTGGTCCGAATCAGGCATAGTGATTCAAGTTGTTGATTTGAATCACTATCCCAATTCGATTCATGCGAATCTGAAGATTCAATGCTGATTCAGAGAATCAGCGACTTGGCCATAGACACAGCTTTAAATGTTTTTACTACCCCCCCCCCTTACTCCTGTGGGACACTCCTTCTGTCGCAGCATTCACGAGCCGCCTGGTACCTTGAGGTATGTAGAAAAACCATTTAAAGCTGTGTCTATGCCTGAATCGCCAAAACTTTCTGAATCTCTCCAAATTGATTCGGAAGGTTCCGATTTTGATTCAGAGTGATTAAAGGGTCTCCCAATTCGATTTGGATTCAGAGAATCTGAATCGAATCAGCGACCAAAACTTCGCACAGCCCTAGTGCTGAGCTGTGCTCCCGCTTAGACACCAAGTGGCTGTGTTCAGATGATGGATCTTGAGCCGAGCTCACAGTTGCTTACCTTTTTTATGGACAGCTCCATTTTTATTTATTTATTTACAGAATTTAGATAGGCATTTTTAGTCTTGTTTTGGGTTGGGTTTTTTTTTACAGACTGTCTATAATTGTGCAGACAGGTGGCAATCTCAGTGGGAGTGGGTGTGGAGAGGAGCTCTAATGAACAATAAATTGGAAAGGTTTGGTGTGCATCAGAAAAGCACCCAAGTCATAACTGCTACAAGGAGCCAAAAGTGTCAAACATAGGAACTGGAAGAAGCATAGAATGGAGCATACATGGAAATGATGAGAAAGGGTAGAAAAGATGAGACCAGGGAGTTTGAACTGCCCTGATAAATCCCTTTGAAATGAAGATACATAACTGAAGGAGGCAGGAAACCAGTTAAGGGTCTTGAGGAAGGGAGTAATGTAGTTGGAGCAACAGAGACAAGAAAATGTGTCAACATTGTACGAGTGTGAGCTCAGCTACTTGGTTTGTGGGAATAATTATTGCATTTACACAGGCCAGTTATTGAAGAGGTGGAGTCATAGAAATTTTGCTCAGCTGAGGTAGAGACAAGAACCCTTTCCTTTTGTTTTTCCGTTTTTATTTTTTATGTCTCTTAAGTGAGTTAAAAGAATTTCACTCATACTTCCCACAGGTGCTTCTCTCCTATTATTTTGTTCACGTCTTTTAATGAATTGAATATAAATTGTTCAGCGAGACTCGCATAGGAAAGCAACAATCACTGAATGGACCCCAACTGTGGAACTACAATTTTCATGAATGAGGCTCATAATTTTCAGCAAATCCTGTATAAATGTGTAATGCTAAGCTTAATGCTGCCTGCATTTGTTCTGTGTCCAAGATATTTGATGAAAGTACACAAAATTAACATGAAAAGCTCTATTTACAAAGCAGGGATTTAAAAGGAATGCCTAGGATCCAAGAAGCCTGGCATGCCTAAAATGGCCAAATTGAGACAGCAGCCTTAACTTAAACCTCCAGGGGGCAAAGCGTGTGTTTAACATATTTAACATCTGCCCTCATATTTCTAGAAACACATAGCAATGTAAGTCTGCACAGTGTAATATTTAGACAGGACAGGGACCATCTGCCTACCTCTGAGAAGCAGAGGAGGCATGTATTACTACAAATGGCAAAAGACAGATGTATTTACACCTACATGGTCAGCACCTTTAAGCAGCGCTTCAAGGAAACAAGGCGCTCTTTGGGAGCAGCTGCTTAACCTTGTGATTGCGCAGCGATCAGAACAGGAGAAATTGCATGAAATCAGTTGGATTTGATCATTCCTGTACAATGGCCTTCAGAACAGATTCCTTGTATTTTTGCAGTTGCTTTTCAAGACTCAGGACTTCATTCTGCTACAGTACGATTCCAGGCGTGAAAAAGAAAGCAAGACTAAAGCAGTAACAGAACTCCTAGTGTGGGATTTTCCTTGGTTGTTAGATTTTCCCCTTTTCCTTTAAAATCCTACAACAAAAGTTCACAGATGTTTGGTTTAATTATTTGCATTAAGCGAATACTGAAGTTTTTTGGTTTTTTCCTTTCTGATTTTACCCCAAACAAGATGTTTATTTTTCCATGCAAAAAGATTAATTGTGGCCATTAGTATTATCTATCTCACATTAAATTGCCAGAATACGTTGCCCTTCTTGACAAGAGGGGAGTAGTAAACTTGAAGAACAGCTTCATACTAACCCCGTGGGAATGAAAGAGCAGAATCAGGAGATGAGTCATTACCGTGTTTATCACTGATGCATTTTTTTGTCAAATAAACATGCAGAACTCAGAGCGTTTTCTGATCATTCATGAATGCAGGTTATGCCTGTAGTGTTAACTATTGCAGGCTCAGCTTACTACAAAATATAGCTTCCCTCATTACTCATGGTTGTTGTTTCTTTGGTCCCCCTCCTTGCCTTCCCTTTTCAGTTCTCCCTACCTCCTGCCTGTTCTCCATCTCCATTTCCATGTCTCTTGCCCCTGCATATCGTAGCCTGTCTCATTTCCCATTAGTTTGTCCTCTCCGCCTTTTCTGAGCAACAGACAAGGTTTCCCAAAGAGAATAATAAGGAAGGAGTGGAAATGATTTTGTGGGTGAGGTGTAGGACTGGGGGCTGGTGTATCTAAGTTCGGTAAGTTGCTGATCTTCTGTGCCTCAGTTTCCCTCTTGACTTAGAAACAGTCATTTTGACTTTTCTCATAAGAGTGTCACGCAGGTAATTCATGACGTTTTTACAAAGTTCTTGTAGATCCCAAAAGGGACAATTCCATTTAAAGGCAAAAAGGATTGTTATTGCTTAATGTTATTCAGGAATGAAATAGAAAACGAGATGATCAGTTTTTATGTTTGTTTAAAAAAAATAAAGGGCAATGTTTGAATATAATTGTCAGAAGAAAGCTTTTTTTTTTTTTGCAGTTGACATCCTCTAAGCATGCCCCGTGTCAGTTGAGTAAACTATTTCGTTCCTAGTCATAAGACTATAGAAAAATAGATGAGGTGTAATAGGAAAGGGAGAAATAAATGATAAAGTAATTGCTAAAGAGAAAAAAAAAAACCTCTTGTAAATGTTTGCTATTCTGACAGCAGCATTTATTTTTACTTTCTCGAGGGATGGTCATTTATGATGGTATCATACTTCAGTCTCAAATAGAATATAACTACTTTGAAACCCCAAGATGTCTATTTCTTTAGTAGTCTCTTGCCAAAACAAAGACTTACAATGTTTCTTACAAGAGCGGGAACAAATCTGATTTTTTCCCCCTGAAAGGTTTAGCTAGAAAGTTTATATACATGAAACCCTATCCCTTCTCCCTCCCCTCGCTTTTCTTTTTTATAAGGAGAGGGAGAAGTAGATGAAGTCTCTGATGTTGAATCAGGCTGAGATTTTTATCATTTTAATGTTTCCCATCGCATGTACTATTTGTTCAGAAAATCATTGATATCCGTTTGATGTATTTTGACTCTGAAGAGCTTAATTTATCCCAGTTTTGATTACTGATGCGAACAAAAATGAGGAGAGCAATGTCATAATCCAGTTTAGTAGGCAGCAGCAACTCAAAATATCCACAAATTAAAACTCAATCTTAGTGAAAAGATCAGTTTGTCTGGATCTTTATGGAAAACTTTCTGCTTTGGGCACATTTCTTACACATGCTTATAGATGATTTTTAAGAGCTGAGTTCTAAAGAGGCAATACTAATTCTTTATAGTTTGCATGAGTTAATATATATATTGCATTTTGCCCAGCTGTTGCTGTGTTTTATAAAAGGATCCTAGATTAAGAGAGAGACATGGCCATGGGAAGTTTAGGGTAGAATAGAAATTGATGGGTTTATTAAGCTCTTAAATAGTTTTTTCAACATGCTAAGTGGTTTGGGATTTCCTTACTATCAGCTTTAAAATTGGGTGAGAAACTAAAAATACTGTTGGGATTTTGAATCCTCATCACCTTGATTTGGTAGCTTTCCACAGGAAAGCAATGTTGTAAACCATCTCAGACATGCACTATGGGATTAGAGTCACCAGAATGTAGAATTTGAGTAACGGGGTTTTTTTGCCTTGACATTGGTGTGTTATTGTCACCATGCATAGCCATCCGGTGCTGCCTGTCCAAGGATGGGTTATCATGAAATTTGTACATTGTCTTTTTTTATTAACACACCAACCATGATACACGAAAGAAATCATGAAACACGTTCAGTTGCTTGGTTGTATAAAAGATCACAGAATTGAATTGTAATCTTAGGAAACAGAAGGAGACCTGGCTAAACTGCTGTGCTATCTCAAGTATACCAGCTCTATATTAAGGGTGTAAGCTCCTGGTCTGAAATGTAACTGCGTTTTCTCTTAGCAGTACAAAAATTCTTATCTCCATTGAAAATGCCCCCTTTGGGATAAATCTGTCTTGGTCATTTTATTTTGAGTTTTTCCCCCTTTAAATGCAACAGCAGGTTTGGTGATTAAAAACATTTTGCATGATAAGACATTACATTTAATAATAATTTGTTCTATTATTTTCAAACGTGTGTTTAATTTTAGAATGTCCCTGTGATCTCGGGTAAGTGTTCTCTTCCCTGTTTTTACAGAAGGAGAAACTGAGGCAGAGAAGTAAAATGATTTGCCAAGGGTAAAAGACAGGAATCAGTGTTATAGCCAAGATTTACAGCTCAAAAATTCCTGGTTCCCAGTCTCACAATTCAACCACCAGCTTTTGGTTCGTCTGATGTAAGCCAGACAGATCCTAGGCAGTTGAGTACTTTAATAATGGCTTACGTACGGTAATGGATAGTTCGGTTATAGGTTAAAGAGTTAAGTACGCCACCACTTTGTTACTCTTCAGGTGAATACTTGGAATGGATTTCTAATCTTAACTTGCTGTCTATATTAGGGATCAGTTTATGCAATATAATTGGATGTTGGCATCTTTGCTATATAGTTTGGTGGGTCCTGAAATGGAGCTCCTTCTACTCTACCAGACCTTTACGTGGGACTGGGACCAAACTGTATATGTAAATGAATATAGTCAATGAACAGACCAGTTATTACACACAGAAAGCTGCAGATTTTGCAAAACCTGTAACTTGGCTTTTGGCCTCCAAAACTTAAACCTGCCCTGCCGTCGCTGGAAAATGGTTTGACACATAAATAAGTTGTGATGATCTTGGCAATATAGATCTTTATGTCTTCAGATCCATAACCATGCACATCGAAAGTTTTAGTATTCTTAACCTCGACATAACTGCTTGCCTGTGTTCAGTACTTCTGCTCTCATGTCAAATAGACTTCACCTGCTCTGTCTGCGTATCATTGATATAAGTATATGGCTAAGCACCTACTTCTTGTCCTTGTGATAGACCTCTGGTTTCATTTCCAAGGTGTAGGAACACATCAGGACACATTTGCATTTCAAAAATATGTATTCCAGCAATGACACAGGCAGTGCAAGTGCCCCAAAGAAGAATGAGAGAATCAGTGAACCTAGAACAGGCTGAAAATTTGACTTCCTTCTACACTAATATCATATTGTGATTGCTTGTCAGGGTGCTTTATACGCCAGCAAAAATGCCCGCTATAAATTGGTGGGGGGACATACGCTTTTAAAAACTATACACTATGGCAAATAGTTCTTAAAACAGATGTTGTGATGATATAGACAGAAATTAGCCACACTCACTAAGATACTGCATCGGTATTATTTTTTGTATTGGATGATTTTGAAATCAGGTGCACTTAAAATCAGTGCTTCCTTTCTTTGCAGACGAGGTTCTTTGGGTAAATCTGATCTCTTTTATCTGACCAATTCAAATAGTTGGAAAAAATTCTTCTTTGGAAGCTTTCGGGTATAAAAACCCAAGGAAGCTTCTGCAGTTGGTGTGTGCGCTTCCTGGATGGAGTAGTAAATTCTTGGCTGCATTTCAAATTAGCTTGTCAGGAGTCCACCCCCGACATATTATACCACTATTATGCATTTTCATTTCTTATATTGTATTTTTTTTTGTAGTGGGGGAAAAAGGGGATTCTGTCTAATGAACTTGCTGTTGTATCCAAAATTAATATGGTTTAGGACAGACCTCTCTGTGGCATAATTGTTTTGCAACTCCTGTCGGTAGGTTTGCAATATCTCCTGACAAGCCCTTGCACATCTATCTCTGTTGATGCTAATTTACTTTGTCTGCTGCTCCTTTTGACGTTGACACCTTTTCAAGGCACTTGACTGTGCATTTCCTCTATAGTGCCTCTTAGGAGGCACAGCCAGAGTATTTTAGGAAGGAAGATTATATACTGCATCTAACTTTTTCAAAACATATCACCTATTTAAACACTTCTGGCAGCAGATGGATACTGTTATCACAGCATTTGCTGCCTAAAGATGTGCTTCTGTGGGTTGTCCCGATGCTGTCCGTGGGAGTGCTCACGTGAGTGCACAGAGGATCTGGCCCTCGTCAGCATGGTGGTTGCATTCGAGTCCTCCATGCTTCCCAGGGCACCGCAAAGAGTTATGGAAACGATTTTATTTACCTTTTTAACTTAAATCTTAATAGCGTGCTTTGCTCTGTACTTGCTGATAATGAGTTTTCATCTAATTTCTGTGCATTTTTCCCCCTTACGTGAAGACCTTACCTGTTTGGAGCAGGATGTTTTTCTATAAAAGCTCCATGGTGAGTCCTCAGTTCAATCCCAGCATGCCTATAATTCATTTGCCATACTCACTGAAAGTCACTTTCTGTTCAGTTTGGTTTTTGTACTGCATGAGCTGATCCATAGGTGGAAGCACTGCATAGTCATCATCAATTTGTAATCTGCGGATGAATATTTGCCATTAAGCGTTTGAGAAACAAATGCCTTTGCTCTTCCCTGTCAGGGGAAACTGCTTTTTTTTTTTTTTTTTTTTTTTTTTTTTTAAGTAGCAGAGAAGTGGGAAGAAATCATAATATCCATTTAGGCAAAGGCCACTTCAAATTTCTGTTGTAAAATGTGATGTCTATTTACTTATTGAAACAGCCTTCCCTCATTTGTTTCTGACCTTAAGTAAGGAAGCTGCTCAAGGGGAGGGGGGGAAAAAAAGTAGTCAATATAGACTCCTCTGTAGTAAGATAAATTAGATATCAACAACATTTTGTACCAAGGGAAATTAAATGGAATTAAATTGAATAAGCATTTCCCACTTGAGAAACCACTTTTAATGATGAAATATTTTAAAGAACACTAAATAAACCGACATTCCTAAGTGCTTCTTACATGCTGTCCCTTAATAATCAGCAATTTTTCAATAATAGAGTATAATGTTTCGTATTGTCCCAGGCAACTTAAAAACATGGGAAGTAAATAGAAGCATTAAAATAATCTTGTGGGCAAGGTTCTTACGGTAGATATGATATCTTTTATTAGACCAACTGAATAGTTGGAAAAAATGTTCTTTGCAAACTTTGAGACTCAAGCACCCTTCTTGAGGCATAGGGAGACTCTGTTGGTGGTACATGTTCTCCAAGGGAGAAAATAAATGTTTCAGTATAAGAGTATCAGTCACAAATATGGGGTTTTGTAATGTCCTGGTCACTTCATTGTGAAAAGGGTATGATTGGGTAGGCATGGGTTTGGGCAAGTAGAATGGGAAGCTCTTAGGAAGAACGTGCAAAGAAACGCGTAGAGAATATGTACTGTGTCCTGTGTTAGGATCTGCAACTCTCCTGACCGCTAATGAGATAGCTCCAGGCATGTCTTGTCTGTTGAGATTGCTGCACCTGTATCTGTGCTCGGTAGGCGGGTGGCATATAAGGAGCCTTGTCGGTGTGCAGAGTTCTTAAGAGATGGAAGGAGAACAAGGAGAACAGGATGGAGATGCTTCTTAATTATGAGACCGAAGGAAATAGGGTAGAATGTCCTTCTATGATGAGTAGTTACTATGTGAGCATTATACTGACGACCCTCCTGCAGCTTTTGCAATTCATTATGTTTTTCCATCTAGTTTAAATAATTTGTACAGAAGCTTCCTGGGAAATAGCAAAAACACTCAACGTACTGACCACTTCTACATAGGTCATTTTTCATAAATAGCTTGTGTTTGTGTATACAAACTTGCAGAAATTTAGCTCCCTGCGATTCGTTTGTAAGTGTAGGTTTCCATGCAGTTGAGCATTTCACCCCATAGTTATTTTTCCTACTGACCAAAAAAAAAGTGCTGGAAGAAAACTTTTGAATGCGGATCGTTTAACAAACGGATGCGTCAGAAGCTCAGTTCATAAAACAGGCTCCCGTAGCTTCAACAAAGGCCATCATAGACACTTGTCAACCAGAAATGATTTCAGATTGAAACAAGATTAAAAGGCCTAGATTAAAGAGAGGAATATATGAAATAGACTTTAAAATCGTTGCTCGTCTTTCACAAGACTCTCTTGTGGTCTGTTTGATGCCAGCGTTGCTCACGAGAAAATGGTCTTTACTCGCCTACAGAAAAATTGGGATAAAAAATACACATCGGGGGAGGGCAGAAATATAAAGCATGTTGTTTCCATTAAAGTCTTAATGAGACCTTAAATTATGTAAGCAAAATGAATGGGGATTTGACAGCTTATTGCCTGTTGACTGCAAGAACCTATAATTTTTGTTGTTGTTGGTTTTTCTTTGTTGGTATGTGAATTGGGAACATGATTTCGTTTACTTATTTTAGGCAAAACTCTATAAATTAATGCATTTGCAAAATTTATATTTGAAAAGCTCTGTGTGTATTCTTGAGAGAGGTTCAACATTACAGAGCCCTTCCAAATATAATTGGAAATTTCATATGGTTTTTTTCCTCTTCATACTTTGAGAGCTGTTACTTGCCAAGTTGCCTACTGGTTTTTTGTACATACTGTTTTTCCTTACAAATTAAAATATGCTTACATTTTAGAAAGTTCAGTTGCCTACCAAAGTGCGGTGGGTCTCTTGATGGTATACAATTATCTATTTAGGTAGAAAATATTGTAATAATTTTAATCCATCTTAGTTTGTATTTGACTATGAAAAATAAATATGTACAGGGAAAATTTTAAATCAGCATCACTGTTTAAGATTGTTAGAAAAATTCTGTCATCGTGACCCAGCAAATGCATTATGAAGAAATGATGACCAAGGACTTTGTATTTCATGCAACAATTACTAGTGAAATATGTTGCTTTTTTAAAAAGACAACTTTTAATTTTCCCGTTACGCAACAGAACTGGAAAAATCATGTTTCTTCTCAGAGTCTTCCTAAAGAAATAGTTCATTTATCTGTTGATCAGCTTTTTTCACTTTTTTTATTCCATTTCTATAGCAGATGCTCATGTCTTTTCTCCCAAGTCACGTATATGCCTTATATGCATTTAAATGCACTGCATTTTCTCATTGACCGAGGCCCTGATTCGGGAAAGCACTACTATTGAGCATAGTAATTCAACATGTCTTCAACTTAAAAACTGAAGTCAGTGAGACTTAAAATGTGCTGATGTGCTGTCCTCAATACAGACATAAGTATGTGCTCATGTACTCCCTGGGAAAAGGACCTAAATTTGCTAAGGAAAAAGAAAGATATATTATGTGCTTTTGACATTTCTGTAACAGGAGAATGCTTAGTTCTTTTTGAGAAGCTTTAGATAGTGAACTCATGCTGAATATTTTCAATTTTAGTTTTATAATAAGTGCGTTGGGGAATAGTTTGAGACTCTTGCCGAGTGGTTAAAACCTTTGACTGGAGAACCAGGAATTGCTCAGGTCCCTATCCAGATTGGTCCCTGTCTCAATAGATGATCTTGGGCGTTTCTCTCTGCCTCGATTTCCCCATATCTAAAAGCAGGTTGTAATTCAGAGTGATCTTGGAAGGATTAATCAGTTGTAGCCAAATTATGTTCACTTAGATGTAATTTCCAACTGTATTTGCACTAAGCCAGAGATACTGGATGAATCTGACTTTGAGTAGCTTTGCTATTGATTTCAAATGAAGTAGGCACAAGCCAAATGTTTGTAAAGCACTTAAAGATGTTCTTTATAAGGCACAAAGTCAGGCAAAACTCCCATTAGACTCGAAGCAGGATGTTAAAAATGTTTTCATTACTGTTGTGCTCTCGAAGTCCACAAGCACCAGGGAAGCTTTGCACATGGAGAGAGGGCCTAGCTGGTGACTTTGGGCTCCTGTACGTGTGCAAAGAGCCGGCTTCAGTGCACTGGGAACCCAATGTGTCAGAGCAGCCTCAATTAATTGAGTTTGCTGGAGCGCAGAAATGAATGCGCTCCACTGGACTAGTGTCACGTGTTTCACCGTCCCTGCGCTAAAAAACGGTGGCAGGGTCCTTTGAACTAAAGCTCCTTGAATGACTTTTAGTTTAAAGCACACTGCTGCCATTTTTCGGGGCGGGAATGCTGATACACACGGCACTCAGGCACTTTTAATTAGCTTAGCTTGCTAATTAAAGCACCCCCTCCCCCAACACACACCTCCTGGAGCACTTTAAAAGTGCCTACTGTCTTCCCCAGAAACCGAACCAGACCCCCTGGTGGGATTTCTATGGTAGGATCCAAGACTGGAGAATATGCATCATTCCCTGTTGAAGCTTGCAGCAGAGCTTTAGCTGAAAATTAAAATCAGCCCAAAACTGTACTCCGTTTCCATGGTCCTCCCCCCATCCCTCAGTTAAAGGCTGAGAAGCCAGGACCAGCATGGATGAAGGGAGAAAGTTCTGGCCTCTAACAGGACTCTGGGCCTGTAGGATTTGTAGGAAGGGCCTGTTCATTTGAGGGGAGAGAAACTCATCCCAGCATTAAGGTGGGGGGAGTCTCAGGGAGAAAAGAGTCTTTTGGAGATGCGTTACACTTTTGTCCTCTCCTGTTGTATTATTGGCTATATCTTTTGCCTTGCTGCCTATGTACAATGATTTGGGAAGACCTAGATTTAGAAAAGTAAGGTTGTTTTTTTGGGGGGGGGGTCTGTTCTTTAATTTCTTACATACATTTTGCAGCCATCGATCCTGTGGATCATGGTGTACCCGGAAGAGGTCTCTGTGCCCATCACACCAAGACCTTAAGTGTATATGCCTAACCAACAGGGAGGCTGCCCTAGTCCGACCGTCCTCCCTTTAGACTCTCGAGACCGAGTCCAGATGTTCGGTGCCTCGATGGTTGTAGCTTCTGCCAGAGAGCAACAGATTAGAGCTGCTGTCATGGTGATATCTCTTGGCCCTTCTCCACCAAGGAGTACCCATGAGGTAGCGGGGGCTAGGATTTTGAGGCGCCCCATACTCGCCTTGCTCTGGAGGTTGCAACATGGTGGTAATTTATAGGTGCTACCCCAGCAAGAAGCCCCGCCACATTGCCAGCAGGCCCTCCAGTTGGATGCAGTTTACGGCTGTACCCAGGACCATACATCTAATCATCTTTTAATGGGCTAGACCACAATTGTGACTGTATGAGCTTTGTAACCATGAATTTAGTATCTTGTTTCATAAACTTGGTTTCTGCTTTTCAGCTTCACCTTGTTGCACGATATCCCTTTTAGTAAAGAGCATGGTTGAGCATGCTGGAAGTTACCATATTTTAAATATTTATTTAAATTAATTGTTTTTAATAGTGAGGCCAACTTGTCCTTTAATTTCAGGACTCAGAGTAATTTATGAAGTGTTGACAGGTTAAGGGGGAGTAAAGAGCAGAAGTTCACAGTAGAAACAAGTCATTCACCACCTACCTTCGCTATTTTTTGCCTTCATACATAGAAGCTTTAGAATATGATCACATCTGTACAACAGTTAGGTTTTCAGGTTTCAATGAGTGTGGTTAAAAATCACAATTTCATGAAAATATATTTCTCCAATAATAGGGAGTTCTTTAGAAGAAAATAATTTGAGTTGCAATGTATGAATGAAAACTCAAGGGCGTAGTATAACACAGTGGTAAAATTAAAGATTTCACTAATGCAAAACTTTCCAGTATGGATTTGTTGACATCACCACATTTTTTTTTTTTTTCAAAAATATGTTTAAACCAAATATGATGCACCAGTTGTTGGGGCTTTTTTTTTTTAACAGCACTAAGTTTGACCACATGAGTAATCATGTTTTACAAGGTCTCCTCTTTGTGTCTACAAAACATCATTCTTGAACAGAAAATGTTTTGGCACTGAAAACCGGCACTTAAATGCATGCTTTGAAAGATGTGTGTTTTAAAGACGTGGTGTAAATATAATGTAGTTTATGCCATTTCCTTTAAAGCTGTTTATATTGGTATTTTGACAAACATAATTCTTTGGGAATGGGAGTGGGAAAACCCCTGTAGAAGTTTTAATTTCTTACAGATAGAAAATCAAATTCTGGTTCCAGTGAAAGCATTGTAAATTGAGAACAAAATCCATCTGAAGTCAGTGAAATCACTGCAAATTTGTACCACTGGTAGAATTTGCTCTGGAGTTTAATTTTCTCCTTTGCTTTCTACTGATATGTGTTTGGTCTCCCAAGACATTTTGTTCATCTCATATTGCATTGTTAAAACATTTGAAATTCTCTGTGAAAGTGTGGACAGGAGGAGATTGATAGAGCTGAATCATGACCATGCTCAGCTTTTGCCTTATATTAACATTCAACAAGTTACTGTCTCACCAGCCCTTCCTCTTTTGTGTTAACTATAGTCATTAATTGACTATAGTACATATCAGTAAGCACCCATACACACATAAGCACATGCATTTACACTTCATTTCTGGAGGACATGCTAACAACACATGAGTAACCTATTAATGCCTCTTTATCGGAAGTTATGGAATTATAAGTAATTATTGATGGAGCATTTGTTGTGTAAAATCTGGAGAACTCTATTTTTAGAACAAAGACTATTTTTTAAAAAGCTAATCCACCTAGATTGAATGTTATGAAGTGATAGTGCATATTTTAACATTTGAATGCAGGTGGTAATAGTTCACTTGGAAGTAAGGCAATTCATCTTTAGCTGAGAACTTTTTACAACACGGCTTGTTGACCCAGGAATCTATCATTGGATTTGTAAGAGTTGGCTGTATCAAGTGCTTTGTGATGGTTGAGTAAGGAAGTTAGCAATGCAAAAAATGATGGTTGAGCCTGACTGAACGCCCACTGAAACCCACCAGTCTTTCCACTGACATCAGATCTTTGGTCAGTGTAACGGGATTACTTTTGAGACTGTTTTCTAACAAAACTTTTGTACATGTGACCGCAGATGTCCTGTGCATCTGACCTGTGGTACGTAGCTTAATTTTTTTCTGTGCCTCAGTTGGCCTATCTGTAAAATAGGCATAATAATACTATACCAGGGTATTAGGAGGCTATGTTCCTAAAGTTTGCAGTCTGATGAAATCATTGCCTGAAAATGCAGTATAAACTATTAAACCTTTTCTCCCAATCTTAATAATGACTAACCTAATTTCTCCCTAAATTTCATTAAAAAACAATAAACTTCTTGGAGGAGTTCTTGTTGAAGGTATTTCTTTTCCTCCCCACCTCAATTTAGTATTAAATATTTAAAACTAGTGGTAATGACAGTCTTTCCAGAGATGACTTCGTTCTCACAACCCTTAAGGGTTTCTTCCCATCATTTTGCCCTTGTTGGGGTAGATGGTAGTACTCAAGCTGCTTTTATTGCCATGAGATGGAGCAAAAGCATGCTTTAAGAAAGCCTGCTGGGGAGCCGGGACTTTGGGAAATTAGAGCCCTTCCCCAATGTGCAGAGAGTTGGGAAATACCAGGTGAGGGAGTTGCATTAGCTGTATTTGCTTGCTCATAGTAACTAATTTTTTTTTTTTTTTTTGCATGATGCCAATTTGAAAATTTGTTCTTGTTTAAACATCATTGTTAATTAGGGCTGGCTCCTTGCTTCTGGGTCATCCGATCAACTAACAAGTTATTTGTAATTAAAAAAAGAAAAAAAAAAGTCGACTAATATTTATCCGGCAAGTGCCATTATAGTTGCACATCAGCTTCAGGTTGTCCGTTATCTTTTGGTTTTCTAATTGTTCTTCTTCTGCCACTTGAACTCTTGATAGCTGCATAAGGACATGGTCTTGCTTATGCCTATGGGACTGACAGCCACCTTGTACAAAAAGAAGATGAACAAGAACAGGTACTCTGACAGCAGAGTCAGATCTACTGTGTATTATGCAGCAAGGAAGTAAATGGCTGAAATAAGGAAAGGAGGTGGCAAGACACATGTATTAGTGAAGCAGAATTAAAAGAGAGAAAGATAGGGGGCTGCAGTAGTCAGATGGAGAGGAGGAGAAAGCTGGGACTTGAAAGTAGCATCTCAGACATCCTTTTTGTATTGCAGTTAAATTAGCTGAAAAAATACGCATTGCCCTGAACATGATTTTGAATTAAGCCCGTTTGGGGGCTTATTTAATCCGCTGATTCCTGTGTTCAGTTTTGCCTGTGGAGACTTTCACCTATACAAAATGATAAAAGCACATTTTTAAGGGGCAAAAGAAGGCAATTGAAACATTGGATAACGTGGACCATGAATGTAATTGCATTATCATTGCATCTGCGACATGTGGCGTTCCAGAGGAGAATGTTTCTGAAGCTCATTCGATGCAGTATGTTCAGTTTATTACATAGCATCTGGTTGTATGTTTGTCTCCACTTCCTTCCATCCCCTGCATGATCCTTCCTCCACCCACCCCATTTCTCCCAGTGGTTTCAGTGGAGTTGAAGCCACACCACTGTCCTACAGAACATGTTACGATTGTTTGTAAGTATCTCCTTTTTTTTTTAAAAAAATGCAAGAAAATGGCAACCCACGAAAATGATTGAGTGCAAATTTAAGCTTTTGATCCCAAAAGATTTAATAATCAGAGGTGCCAAAATGTTTGCATTCGTTTTGGAAGCTGTTCCTCTTGGTTTCAGGTGTTCGACATTGGGTCTTTCAAAGAGTTTTTAAACAATTCTGCATTATTAGACAGTACTGTTCATCATAAAGCTAATGGATTTGGCATTAAGAAATGCTTATTCAAAAATTCTGCGCCCCCCACAGTCCCAGTTCAGGATTGTGGGACCTCTCGGTCCTTCCAGTTTGAGTGAATGTCCAGTAAGCAACTTCTTGACTGAGTGAAATGCAACTTTGAGAATTGCTTGGTGTTTATTTTACTTTGTTCTTATTTTAAGCAAAGCCAAACCGGCTCCACAGATTTCACCTAGTAAATCCATGGGAGGAGAGTTCTGTGTTGCTGCCGTCTTTGGATCATCGCGATCCTGGTTTGCAAATAATCCAGGCATAAAAAGAGAAAAAGGTTTGTATGTTAGAAAATGCAAAGTTTTTGGTTCTTTGCATGTAACTTGGTGAAAAAAAATTGATGGAGTTGAAGTGGCTTATACTGGACTTATTTGACGAAAAGCTATTTTTGTAGTATTCATGGTAGGTAGTTGGACCTTGTAGCCGATCTCAGTGCTGTTAGTGCTGTGCTGGTTTAGGCAATATGCACTGGAGTTGGCTTTATTGTGGCAACAGCAGACATGGCATTGAACTTGACAGCAAGCAGTTTCACAGCCTAATAGCAGCCTCATTTCAAGGCTGCTGTTGGCTGTCAAAAAATTGACTAGTAGGTGATTGATAGATTTAATCGCCGATTCTTGTGAATGGCAAGGTAATTGCTCTGTAACAAGGCATAATGAGGTGTGAATACCTGTGCACCCTCTGAATCTACATGAACTAGGTATCATGCTTAATGTGACGTAAGCAGCACCCTTAATATTGAGATCAGTGGGAGATGGCACATGGCTCGTTCTAGCCACATGATTTAAATAGCGGACTGCATTTACCCGGCATGTCTTAAGTCATTTGACTCCCTTTTCTGAATGGCTCCTGTGTCTGCTTGTTTAGTTCATGAATTAATTTTGCAATAGGATATTGTCTGTCAAATTTCTGGAAATCTTTACAAACCAACGGTGTCAGGGTCATATTATTCGAATGCTTCATGTTAGCTGGGATCAATTGACAATAACTTGAAAGTTGCACAATAAATCAGTTACTTTTCTGCAGTGCTGAAATGACCACAAAGGCACTTGTGAATCTGTTCAGTCCCAGCATGCCTCTGCCCCTTGGCTTGGGAAAGACTCAGCTGCCGTGTTGGGGAGAGATCCACATATTAAGTGATATAGGTTGTAGCTGTGTTGGTCTAAGGACACAGGCAGACAAGGTTCTTTGGGTAAATTTGATATCTTTTATTAGACCAACTGAAATTGTTGGAAAAATTTGGGAAAAATTCTCCTTTGCAAGCTTTTGGGTACAAATGCCTCTGGCTTTTTTACTGTTCATTGCATCCAAGAAGAGCACAGAGCAGCTGCAGATGCTTCCTCAGTCTGACGAAAGGTGTTTGTACCGGAGAGCTTGCAAAGAACATTTTTCCAACTATTTGAGTTCGTCTCATAAAAGATATGATATACTCAGCGAACCTTGTCTGCCACATTGTAAGTAACATTTGTTTTCAGAAGTATCTGCAAAAACATGAACTTGGCCGTTTATAACCCCTCCAACACATGACATTGGCAGTGCCTGACCACCCAAACCCACTCCATTCTGGGATATAGTTTTCAAAGCCATAGATGGTAGCTGTAAATGCCAGGGAAGAAACAAGCATGCTCTGTGCTTTTCTTCTCAACCCCTCCAGCATTTCCCTGCATGGTAGTAATGGTTATGCTGTACCACACATTCATAAAGAAGGCAAATCATTTTTTTTAAATGCAGCAAATCTACTGGAACTATAAATGTTTCCTATAATTCTACTCTGCTATTGTAATAATAAATGTTTTCTATGTCTTGTTTTGAACAGATCAATCGAAGCAATTTGTAGTAGAATCACTGTATATTATCAGCTGTTACGGTACCCTGGTGGAGCATGTCTTGGAACCACGTCCGCTCAGCACTGCTCCAAAGATCAGCGATGATACTCCTCTGGAAATGATGACTTGCCCAAGAGCCAGCTGGACACTGGTTAGGTAGCTCATCCCCTGGAATTTTGTTCTGCTTTTTGTCCTCGTGTTTAATTCAGACCATTATCTTGTAAAGAGCCGAGCTATTCTTGGAGGGCATGAATGAGCTGTGACATCAGTCCTTATAGACTTCAGTAAGAACGGGAGGTGCATGCTAACGTCCAGGTAGTGTGGAGCACCCATCAGGGCTGTAACCTTGCCAAGGACCAAATTCACGTCTTTGGGAATCCAGTGCTAAACTCCCGTAGACTGCATTAACACCAGGACTTCAAAAGAGCATAAAACTCCCACTCCCCTCTCTTAACAAACACGTTTTATGGACAAGTTTAAAGTTAGCAGTTGATGCGTATGGGAATCGATATATATTGGCGATTTAAAATAATCAAACGATAATTTCACTTATTTTTAATACTAAAATAAGGCTACTCTTGTTAAGGAAATGCTGAAGTTATTCACTGAAATGTGTGACTGGAGCCTGTGACATGGAGTAAGACATCCTATAAGTAGCTGAAGGCGGCATCTTATCAAGGATTGCTGAAGAAATTGCTCCTGACTTGTGGAATAAAACAAACAGAAATTGATGAGAAGATATTGTCCGTCCTTTTGACATTTTAAAATATTTTTCCATCGATTTTTGTAGGCTCCGATATTCTTTAGTGCTACTCATTCCTGGACTGGACTAATCAATACTTGATTTACCAAGCTATTTAGGAGTGGCCAACCCTAATTAAAATTACAACACAGTCTTCAAGACTATTATTGTTGAAAAGAGCAGGTTGTAATGGAATTGCAAATTCTAATTGGATCAATAGTCCATAACTTTACACAGCACTATTTCAGAGTTTTGTAAATGCTCTGTTTCCTTTGCAGAACAGTAGCAACAATGGTATAACAAAGGTGCCCAGGTTCTGTTGTGTTTAATATTAAACAGCGCTAGCGCAACGTACAGTAGTTCTAACATTCATTTACTAACGCATTCTGAATTGCCTTGATTGCTTTTTGTGTTCAGTATACAATGAAAGGAAAAAAGGTCTTGTCCTTTCTTCACTGTCCCTGCAAATTGGTCACACTTTTCAACTGGCTGTGTTTGTATTTCAGCGTATGAGCAAGCTTATTTAAATAATTATAAACATTGTACAAGCTTGTCTAAATAATTGTGTGTGATGACACAGGCACTGATTTACATTCTGTGTAATAGCTTAAATATTAATAGTCTTGTGTTTTTTTTTTTTTCCCCAGAACTCCTCAGTGGAATGAACTGCAACCACCATTTAATGCAAACCACCCATTGCTCCTAGCTGCAGATGCAGTACAGTACTATCAGTATCTGCTCGCTGGCTGTAAGTAGCTAAGAACTTGGTCTTGTTTTTTTGGTGTGAATTTAAGTTAAAATAGTAAGTTCCAAAAACAATTTCTTAACCTACAATCTTAAAACAAGATACATTGATTACCAGGGCCTTTTCTTAGGACCATTTTGCAAATAACAGTGACTGCAGGTTTTGTATTCTCCAAAGCATGAATGAAACGGGGAGAAAATTTAGTCTTCCCAAGATGAAAACTGTAGCTAAATACATCTTAGAAATGTAGTGGTGGTGATTGTGTTGACATTTCTGTTCTGAATTCTTGTTCTAATGAAAATAGGCATTTAATACCGAGCCTTAAAAAATTGCTGCAGGTTAAAACATGGCATAAAAATGATGCCGGGGCTGCAGAGCCCCACGCACCTGTTTGTAGTCTCCCAGCTGGGCTCCAGGCGGCTACTGGCAGAAACTCCTCGAAGTCCAGGTCGGCTGTGGCGTGCCAAGGAAAATGGCCTTGCATACCAAGCTCTTGCACACGTACTGGGAGCTACCGATCCCTGGGCTAGTGGGTCTTTATTATTATTTTAATTGTTGAGTTTTTTAGAATTAAATCTTGCATGTAATTTTTTAGCCCAAGTTTCTGATACAGACTAATGACTTCCAATTAAGTCTTTAACATGCCTGCATATTTTAAAACGTAAGTTGAATTGTTACTCATTTTGCTTCTCCACATAGGAGTCAGGTGTACGTTTTCATACATCTGGAGGTTAAATTTGTCTTGGTGGGCTTTAATATGTGGGATAAATAACCGGGCACATAAAAGACTGTAAAGTAGAATTCACACTTGTCTTGTAGTGCATGCCAGAAATGATGCTCAAAGTATTTTTTGAGAAGATCAAGTCACCAAAAAATTACAGTAAATCATGAGAGCAGAGTTGATCATTAGAAAATACAGTTTGAAAGAAGGTGCAACATCCGGGGAGGGTAGCATGTCTCCATAATGCCTCTTCATGTATACTGCTTCTCCTCCTTAACTGTGAATGTTTGCTTCCAAGCAGTATTAGTTATGGCCCGTTCGAGCTCAGAAGGCCCATGAAGTTAGCATGGCCCAGGCATGCCAACTTCTTTCGTTGGGCAACACGCAAAGGGAGTGATTTTCAGCTTCCTGGAGGGAGGAATGAGGAGAGTACCTAAGGTGTCTTGCTGTGGCTGCAGAAGCATGAGTTTCAGCTGGGTGAAGCCAGAGAAGTCAGGAAAAGCTTTGCAGCGGCACCATCTGGGACTGGAAGGAATTGGTGCAGCAGGAGATTGCTGGGAATATACCATTGGTTTCAGCATGGGATCGCTCTCAGAAAGCAGCTTCCAAATGTATTCAGTGGTAGAGTAATAGGTATGGTTTAATGTCGCCTAGAGTCCAGACAGTAAGAAGTGTCAAGCCAAGCCAGGTATTGCAACTGAGATTCATCTCGTGTCACCAGATTTTCAGGGTCCTCTCATTTCTTTCCTCCTCTCTTGTATCCACTTCCCCACATGAATCAGATACTTGCTGGTAGTTCACCTTGTCAGCATTTTTCCTTTTCCCCTGGAGTTTGTCATTGCTAGGATATTTGGCACCAGGATCTTGGAGGCTGCTTCCTTCCAGAAGCCTTTTCAGGGATGTCTGGCCACCTGCTGCACACTGTGTGGGCTCTATCCACCTCATTATGAGGGAGCACATCTGTATTGCCCTGTCGGTTTAAGAACATGGCATACGTTTTCTTTTCCTTTGGATAATACAAAACGGGAAGAATGTGACAATGGGGAAACAGCGCATCTCAAAGCTTAATGGACAGGGTGGATAAAGCTAGCATATTACGTGGTTCTAGTAATTAAAAATGCAGAAGGTGAATGTCTGGGTCACAAGATCGTGAGTCTGAAACATAACTAATGAAACCGATTGTAAGAGCAAATTAGATGTATTCCCTCTACCTCTCCAGCTGGTGCATGCATTCTGGAAGCCAAAATATGGGTGAGGCCTACAGGGTTCGAGAATATTTTCTCTCTTTAATTCTTGCGTGGGATAAGACTCACAAAGCTCTATTCTTTTTTAAATTCTATATATCCTGGCCTGTAGTCTGTGTTGTATTTTCTATATGCATTAGTCTTCCGTATTTCAGAGGAACCTGTTTTAATCCTGATGCTTCAAACAGCGTTCCAGCCATCCAGCTCTTTCCCCCTCGTGTCTAGTCTTAAAAACCAGCCCCGAAGGATGGTTGTGGGATTTTCATTTGTTTTACTTGGATCTGTGAATTGAGTGGCACAGACAGCAAACACACTTAGCAGAGTATAATTATGGGAAGACGACAATGCTGCGAATGGAAATAGTAAAGAAGCTGTCCGTCCTGGGAAGAAGAGCAGGAGAGGATGCCGAACTACCTCATAATCCACAAGCAAAACAAATCAAATGCAGACCGATAAACAGAATTGTAGATGCATTATACAGAAAAACCTTCATAAGTGTAAGTCTTGTGTTTTTCTTGGTGCCTCATAAACACAGACCTTAACTTTTCTTACGAATATAGTACCTCTCTATTTAATGTCCGTTTTCCTGATTTGCAGAGGGATGGCACAAGCCCCAGGCTTGTGAAAAATAGGGCGCATGTAAAATGCAAGCAGTACCGAAATGTTGGGCTTGCTCTTTATATAGGAGCAGATTTCCCCTGAATTAAAAAAGTCTGACTTATTTCAGAGAGGTTTTCCTGAAGTCCACTGTGGGATTCTGCTACACGAAGGCCTCGCTGGCAAAGCATAGATTGTATTGTTAATTTCTGCCCATAATTTATGGGCGAAAACTGAAAAAGTACAGGCTATAATCTAATATTTCTATAAGCCAGGCAGTAGAGTAGATGCATTAATCCAATCCAGGATTGTGATAGCAGACTCGCTCCTGTATATGGTCTGCTGCAGCAGACGTCTTTGGAATTATCTGCTGAAGGTTGCTATGGCGAAGATGACTCAGCTGTAAATTAGTGCTGCTTTTGCAAGAGCAGAAAACAATATAAAACCTTTTCGCGGCCCAAAGAAATTACATTGAAAATGACTTCATAGCAGACCAAAAATACTAATGAACATGGCACACGAATTTGAGGTCTGTTAGCTTGGATTTGTCTGCTTTACAGATTCAAGGAAATAGAGTTAGAGTTTATGAGTTTGGTTCAAATTAAAGAAAATGGGCAAACTGGATTCTTCCCCCGGCTCCCATGAAAGATGTGCAGTCGGAAATTTCAGACGCAAGCCATGCGAACGTGGATGCCTAGATTTGGCCGCTGGTCTTTCAGAGTCATTCCTCTTTCACAACCCTGTCAATACAGATAGTTGTAGAAATGCGATTCCTTTAGGAGTAATGTGCCTAAGTGTTGTGCGGCATGACAGAAAAATAGACGGCAGAAAAACAGGTGGAAGCTGCAAAAACACCCAGTGTGTTAGCTGCCGGGTTTCAGCGACCGGAACTTGTATTTTTGTGCGATAGAAGCAGGCTTCTTGCTGGAATTTCAGTCTTTGCAGAGTGTCCAATTTAAATACATTGGTTTGTATTTGAGACAACAGAGCATTGGTGGGTGCATGTTGGTTGCTGTGTAATATTTGTGATATTAAATGTGGAGACAGGTCAGTATTTTTGAATGCCCATGTCTATAATTACCGGTAGGTATTCGGGTCCATACGCAAGCATCCATATACATATTTTGAGGTGGGCAGTACCCCCAGTGAAGTCAATATGAGCTGTGTATGTTCTTTGTTAGGAAAAATCAGGTGGTTTGGTTAGGTAACTAAATGTGGAAGTTGACTTTCTGACTAAGGTGGTATATTTCTACCTCCAATAGCCAGTTGGGGTGAATAACACAGTGAAACGTGAAATAACGACTTCTGTGCGGTCTGATCATGCTGCCGTTCATTTGTTCCACTACCGATACCCTGAGTTCTTCATGTTTTGCATCCCTGCATGCCTTGGTTATTAGATCAAAAAGTACACAAGGGCATTATGTCCCAAAATGAAGAAAAGGTAACATCGTTGCCCTGTAGTCATATAAATTATACCAGTTGTTTTGCTGGAATTAGTGTTTGGAAGAAAGAGCCTCCATTTGCATTGTAAATCTTTTCTGGAAACGCTGTTTTCTTGTGCTATCAATAGTGAATGTGTCTAAATAAGACAGTTGGGAAAGCAGCGGCCCAAGACGTGCATCTTTCATGGGGCAAAAAGAGTAGTGTATCTATAGTCCTCTTCTGCATAGATCGTGCTCTGTAGTGCTTTCAAGGTTAATGCTGTGTGCAGTTATTTAAAAATTATCTATCCAGACTTTCAGAAGTACTTGGCACCCAGTAGTTTCTATAGGGTGCAATAGGGACTGCCTCCTGCTGGGCACTTTTGAAAATTGGTCGCTGTTAACCTTAACTTACAATTTCCAATTGGAGTTGAATTGCTAGTTGAGGCCAGACCTCCCCTTTTCCATGGGCTCTGCTGATTTGTAGGTGCCTCTTTCGTCCTCATTGGAAACAGTTATTTGCATTGCATTGCATGCACTTCTTTGAGCATATTTTCAGAGCCACAGAAAACCGGCTGCTGACTTCAGGTCACTGTATACAGAACAGTTTATCTGTATGTGCTTTTTAGTGTCCAGTAAAATTAGGTGTAATGTGTACCTATGGTCAGAATGTAATTCTTTCCAGAAGTATATAGATGTACAGGACCAGATTCATTCCAGGTACTGAATTCAGGGATGAATGTGGTCCTAAAAAAGCTATACCAGATTGCTTCCTGAACTCAGAGCACCCTTTTAAAGAAAGAAAAGAAAATAGCATTATGCAGTGTGTTCCTACGTTGGAGAGAGCTTCCCAAGTACTGGTGATCTTGGTGCATTATCGGTTACTTTACTGCATGGATTCATAGATATTAGCGTCAGGAGGGACCTCAGCAGATCATTGAGGCTGACCCCCCCCACCGTGGGCAGGGAAGAGCGCTTTCCTGCCCGGGGCGTGCTTCCCTGCTTAATACCTTTTGTACCCGTGCACCTCTTGTTAATCTGCGAACGTTACATAAAATCCGGAATAGCATTTGCACTAGTTGAGTTCCACTGAGCTTTTAAAATCAAGTTTTCATTCAGATAAAAAGAAATAGCATCGAGCTAAATTCAGAAGTTTAGAAAATAAAAGATCGAGGATTTCAAAACAATCTAGGAACTTGGCCATAAAACAGAAAACGTACTAAAAGTTGACTCCTTTGCTGAATTTTGTTTCTTACACCTGCTTCTTCAGTGGTGTTATCCTTAGTTTTTGAGGCTACGTTACTAAAAGCCAGAGCAAATAGATTCCATTAAACAAGACAGGATTCACAGTGCGGGGGGGGGGAAACACCTGTTCACTTTTTCCTCAGGAAATACGCACTAAAATGGAATTATCTGGCTCTGCTTACCTGCAGTAATGTAATGGGTTGACATTAGCTATAGCCTCTGGTTTGATGTACTATCACTTCCGTAAGTAAGTTTAATTGCCAGCAAATGGCTAGATGGGAGTTTAGGGTGAATTCTACAGCTGTCTACCACGTTAGTAGTAAAAGGAGTTCTGGCGCCATTTCAGGGTCACTATTTGTATCTGTCTATCAGAGGTAGAATACAGCAGTTTCTCTCAGTTTCAGGCTTCTGTATAGCATTTCTGCCAATTGTTTGGTTCCATTAAGTGTACGGGAGGAAATAAAAGCCTGAATGACCAAGTCACAAGGGGCTATGGATAGACCCTTTCTTTGTCCACACTCAGAACATTGCATTAGGTCTCATTATCCATTTATAATTAGTGACCTTTGCCCTCTGGGTCATTGAAAAATACTCAATGTGCTTTTCTAACACTGGGTACCTCTATCAGCAGACAGCCGGAACAATGAAACGTCTGGTAGTCTGGTTGAAGGGGTATACTTTGCAGGTTTTCCTAAATATGCAGTTTGATGCTAAAGCACAATAGTAAAATCTTCTTTAATCTTTGGAAAGTTCAAAGTAGGCCAATAATGTATTGGCTGGGGTATGGCAGGAGAACTGGTTTTTTTTTTTTTTTTATAAATACTGGATTTATTTTAGCATAACTCAGTAACTATCTTGTAAAAAGGATTTTCAAGTTATAAGCTGTGAATGTAAGGGAGTAACAAGGAGCTATTGTCTGAGAAAATGTTTCATTGAACAAGTGCCCAAGACCTTTATCCCAAGGGCATTTGCAAGGGGATTGGCACAGCTGTTTGATTGCTTTGAGGTCATCTGTGACATCTGCTGCAAAAACCTGGATGCCTGGTAAGCATTACACATTTACCTGAGCGCTCCAACAGCCAGTGGTTCTTTAACTTTTTCGCTTTCATTGACGAATGGGGAACTGGATGGTGAATGATCTGGACCACTTACATTTTAACACTTGCATCAGGACTTGCATTTTATATTGAGAATCTACTGGCCTCCAGAAACATCGGTATCCTTTGGATAATTTCTGCAATTGCCTGGAATAGAAATACCAAAGGACAAAGCGTCTTCTTGAAATTTGCTCCATCACAAAACTAAGTATTAAGGTACCCAAAGACCCCACTCAGAGTTGAGGTCTAATGGTGCTAGGTACTGTAAAAAACACCAAAGCCAGTCTGTGGCCCAAGGAGTTTACATAAGAAACAGGGACCTACCAAAATCGGATCGGAAGTGTGCGGCCCAGCAGCTCCTTTAATCTTGCTTGTTTTGCTGTGCGCACCTCCACCCCTGATTGGCGGAAGGGCCCTACCACCTGCTGCTGATCATCCCGGACGCAAAACCTGCAATTTGTAATATGCTGTTTTTTTGCCTCCTGCTGGTGATTGGCCAAGGGGCTCTGACGGCGCTGCTGCTGAATGCCTGGCAGGCAAAAGCTGTGGCATATTTAAAACTAAGGTCCCTAATAGTAAAGGATTATTCGCAGAGAGCTGCCTAAACTGCTAAGAGCAAGCTGCTATGATGAGATGCAGTACTTGCAGTCAGTTGTTAAGGACGAGATACAGTACTTCCAGGGTCTGATCAGCGGAAGGTAGAGTTGGAAGGGATCTCACAAGGTCGTCATCTAATCTAGCCCCTTGCTCAAGGCAGGATCATCCCTGACTAACAATCCCAGTCAAGCGTCTTTCTAATCTGCTCTTGAAAATGTCCAAGGATGCGATTCTGGTTTCTCTAGGTAGACTCTCCCAATGTTTGACCACCCTTATAGTCAGAAAGTGCCTCCTAATCTCCAAACTAAATTCCTTGGCTGCAGCTTGAAGCCATTGTTCCTAGTTTTGTCCCCTACAGCCACAGAGAAAAGCCTGTCTCCACCCCCTCTGAAACTGCCCTTCAGGTATTTAAAGACTGTTTTCAATTTCCTCCTCAGTCTTTTCTTCTCTAGACTGAATAACTTTAGTTCTTTCAGCCTTTCCTCATAAGTCATGCCTCCAAGGTCGCTAATCCTTTTTTTTTTTTTGCTCTCTGTTTTACCTTTTCCAAACTGTCCACATCCTTCTTGAAGTATGGGACCCAAAACTGGACACAGTACTCCAGGTATGGCCTCTCTAGTGCTGAATGGCATGGAAGAATCATTTTCCTTGATTTGCAAGTGACATTCCTGTTAATATGACTGTAGCAGGCTGGCTGGCAAAGGCTTGCAGCAGGCTACACATTCCAGGCTGGAGGAGTCTGCAGGTCTGTGGGGTCTACAGCAAGCTGCTGGCAGTCAGGAGGGAGAGGACGCTTGGCTAGTGGCAGCAGAACCGAGCCAAGGACTCTCCCCCTTTCTCTCTCAACCCCCTGGCTCCTCTCCCTTGGAGTCTTTAACTTCCTGTGGCCAGATAATCATCCTCTGCGGCTGGTCCAGTTCTCCTAGGCAGCCTGCAACCACTCCTGACTGTCTACAGCTGGCTGCATTCCCTCCCCACCACCCCCACAAACCTGCAGACTCCTCCAGCCAGCTTGTTACAGCTGTAACCCAGGTCCTTCAATCATCTTTGTTCTCTAAGCACTAGTTGCTTCCACTGTGTTCAGTTGGTCCTATAGAAGTTAACACCCCAGAAAATCCTTGCTTCAGGAATCAAGACGCTGGTAGTAAGCGAAAGCTGTTTAAGTTTGCTTTTCACTTCCCTACCATTAATTACCATAGTTGCAATGAGGAACCTCTCTTGGCTTATTTTCTAACCAATATTTTTATTTCCAGTACTGTAAATTGAAGCTTTAAGTGATGGATTAACTTAAACTGTACTTCCATTTTGTGATATGGGTAAAGAGATTTACCCAGCCAACCACTACCTCCTCGCATTATGTATCTGTATGGATACAGGAGCTTGTACACTGCATATGATTCTCTGATGATCAGTAATTTCCTACTATAATCGGGCTTAATAGCCTGTCCTATCTGTTGATAATCCTACAGTAAATATTACCAAAATTGAAACTTACATCTATTTTTTTTTTAAAAAGGATGAGATACAGTACTTCCAGTGGTTGACATATCTAGGTTAATGCATTTAAGAACAAGGCTGGAAATGAGCACCTTTAAACAAAGCAAAGTTGAACTTTAAGGCTAAATACAGTAAAAAAGATAAAGGCTGAATCTGTTCAATCTTTGCAGGTTAGCGTAAGCTACGTGGGTTGAACTGACAAGCAAGTAACCAGACATTCACTCTTGATTCCAGGAATGCAGCCACATGCCTGCAGAAACCCACGCCAGAAGCCAGGGTGCACTAGAGCACATCTTCTTGCTCGGTTGGAGCAGATAGCATGGGCCAAAGCTAGCCTGCCCAGCCTGCAAAGGTGGAGTTTGCGGGGGACGTACAAAGCATCCTGCGATGCTGGGGGACTGTGAGTTAACTTGAATCTGGAGAAGAACTGGGAGAAAAGTTCAATAAACTGATTTAACCTACATCAGATCTGATTAAATCTGATACTGTACCCATCCAGGTTTATCTTAAACTGCTTTCAGCCATTTTGAAAGCAGTTTATGTGCACGGAACTCCTGTTGTGTTACAGAGTTAAACCAGTTTCAGATCACTTATACCAGTTTAGGTGTAATTTCTGTTCCTACCTTAAAAATGGGTCGTCCCTTGTACGAAGATGCTTATAGTTTCTCTCCTTTTGCCACTGTTAGGGTACCTTCAAATTCCAAGCAGCAGCTCATCAAGACAATTTTATGGAGCGGACCTGCAGTTGTCAGAAGCAGACCTATGACAAGAATTAATATATTAACTCATATGCAGCACTCTTTGACAAATTGCTTACTAAATACATCAAAATTGATTGGACATTCTGTGTTTAAATTGACAAATGACTGCATTAGGGGAAGGAGGGAAATCCATTAATTACAGCTGCCCTCAAACATAGGAAATGTAATCATATAAATATAGATTTTGTTAAAACAAAAATCTCTGCTTTATTGTAGTGTTGCTGGTAAGTGTACTTGCACCTCTTTGCTATTAAATCTCTAATAGGAGGTTTTAAAGGCAGTTCTTAGCAATTGACTTAAATAATCAAAAGACCATTTCTGTTGTGTTAAAAGGAATGATGCACTGCTTCCTTATCCCGCTATGAGCACTTCTGAAAAATGTATTTCTCTCTTAGGAAGGGGGATGGGTGAGTGGCATCACAGCGGCTTGTTCATTAATTGTTGTCCCAAATAATATTTAATTCATGTGCCTTAACCCTAGAATTTGAAGATCTAGAACACAGCTTCCCCCAGATCAAGCTGGTGATCCCTGATCCTTTCTATCCTCCTGTGATGGACACTTGCGGTGTGCGAAACAGGCCGTAGTCGATTCGCATTCAGATTTGGCCTGAATCGGGGATGATGATTCGATTTGTTGATTCAGATCACTGTCCCCGATTTGATTCGGCCAAATGGAAAATCTGAAGATTCAATGCTGATTTAGAGAATCGGCGATTCAGCCATAGATAGTCACAGCTTTAAATGTTTTTTCTATAAACCTCGAGGTAGTAGGTGCGGCTTGTGAATGCTGTGATGCTGGGGCATCACAGAGTACGCAGAGAGGACCACTCCCCCCACTGCTCCTGTGGGACGCTCCATCTGCCCCAGCGTCACAGAGTTGATGAGCTGCCTGGCAGCTTGAGTTATATGGAAAAAACATTTAAAGCAGTGTCTATGTCCGAATTTCCAAATCTCACTGCATTGATTTGGTTCAGATTCAGTTGGGAGAGATTAGGGGTCTCCTGATTCCATCTGGATTCAGAGATTTGGCCACCAACTCGGGCAAAATCTCCGCTGAATTGAATTGAAACTTGGCACAGCTCTAATGGATAGGTTTTTGTCTATGTGTATGCTGTAGTGATTTGTATTTAAGGTACACCTCAAGGCAAAATTAGGTTTGTGAGCCTAAAGCAGCACCATTAAAACATTAAGGCCCATATTTACTCCTGACACAGACTTTGGCCCTTGTAATACATCCTTATTTGTCTGTGGGCCAAATGTTGTGCATATTTTGCATTTTCCTTGTAGTGCCTTTCATCAAGGGATTCCATATCTGACATGCTAAGTGCTCGCTAACTGTTGTCTTTAAAAGGGAAGGGTTGCTGCTGGTTAACTGTTTAGTTGAGCTAATTGATAACACAATCTGTGCATGTAGTCTGTGCAAGGGCCTATGGCGTCGTGTTTGTATTGCCTACTCCCTCTGCAAGTTAAACACCACGGGCAAGATTTTTGTCTCTGAGCAGCATTCCAGACCTTTATTGCCTATTTTACACTCCTTTCACACATTCCACTGATGACAGTGGAAAAGCTACACACGCAACTAGTGTACATTATGCAATAGAGACTAATAGGTAGAACGGCAGAGGGGAATAGGTAAAGAGACTGGGATGGAGAATTTTGCCTTTTTAAGGGACTTTTTCTCTTTGATGAAAATATTTTTTCTATTTTTAATGAGTCTGGTGAATCACAATATCACGAGAGAAAGATAAACATTCATATAGTATTTTGTAACAGTATGCTTTATGACAAATCGTAAGCAATGCCTTTCCAGGATTTTCAACAGGCCATTGTTTCAGTGGAGGCTTATTGTGTGATTTGTGTGCGTGTGTGTTGGTTATCTTTCTACTGAATGCTGTATATGAAGATGTGCTATATGAACAATGAAGATCTTAGCTTTATGAATGATGAGTAACCACATGCATAATCTTTACAAAATGCATACTTATCTTTTATAGCAAAGGGCTCTCCCAAGGTCACAAAGCTTAGTTAAGTCCAGGCTTCTAGGTACTACTTTAATAAAAATAATACACGTAACCATCATCAAACCAGAGGCAATTCTCGGGGAACTGTTTTACAGGTACAAAGTTTTGCCCATCCCAGTGTGTTTAGTCTCAGTTCACTCTACAGTTGTAACAACTTTGTGGAGCCTCTGGCTACTTGCAGGGTTTCAACAGGAGCTCTCTTTTCTCAAAGCTTGTCAGCTGTGCTCTGTGTCCCTCCACTGTAAGTAAGGACTGCCCACAAAATTGTGACTAATCAGAAATTGCAGGTTTAATGGTCACAATTTTGCAAAATGATCCACAGCTTGCATTTGCAACAGCTATGCGGTACGCAGAATGGATGAGAAATCAAAGCAGTTCAGAGCTGAATATTGTGGAAGGTGGCTGGGAGATATTTTTTTTAATGAATGAAGTGCTGATGAAGGCCAAAGGAGCAATTTTGCAAAACAAAGAACCCGATTTGTTGCTACATCTGAATGACCCCTTCAGTCATGGCTTTCCCGCTCGTTTCACCGGGGTGTTCTAGCTAACTTTTTGGCAGGTGCCCCAGGAAACTGCTTGAGGGTAGAAAGTTGCATTTACATCAGGATTTTGGCATTTGTACAAACATCATTAAACAGCTTGGATGGCACCAACTAGATGTAAGCTCATCATCAAAGAAGGAAGTTAAATATTAATGTTGTCTAAATTCACCAGTTGTTGCTGCTGCTGTGTTTGCTGTGAAAGTCTCCAGAAAAATGGTATTGCCTTTTCTGAGCTCATACTTCATTTTGCATTATAACTAAAGCATGAAATGTACTTTTCAAGATGACTGGTGTAAGTACCACTCAATATACAATAACTTGTCTTTCCGAAGACTAGCCCTTAACCTCGCTGAGGATCTGAAGGGTTAATCAGAAGTCATCGAAAAGTTCTGGTCCTTACTTAATAAATTTATGAGTCTCTTCTAAATTTGAAAAGTGTGTTTTACAAAGGATGGTTCCGCTAAGAACATTAGGGAGATCATTTTAAAGAATGACTCTCCATTTTGGGTAGTCAGTATATGGGCTGTCCTGTAATACGGACAAGTAGTAGTAGAAATTGTACACCTGATGAAAGATAAATACTTTATGATAATTAAAAACAATATTTAGAAAACGGCTTTTTCTGAAAAAATCTTTAAATGTTGGTTAGTGGGATTAGAGCAATTTCAAGACGCTGTTCACTATTTTGTTTTTCCACTTTTCTTTTAAGACCACATGGTGTTTTTTGCTTTACATCTATGTTTTTTAATTTCCAAATTAAACACACGTATCAGAAACTTGATATCGTTTTTTGGCTTTGGTTGGTTTTAGACCTTCTGTAAGAGTTGATAACAGCATACTGAGCATTTTCCTGATTATAACCTAACTTTCTTTTAAGCAGTTGGAGATTAAAGAAGAGCCTCTGCCCACAGGTATAATACTTTGTTATTGTTTCTTGGCTGCTGGCTCCTCCTTATCTCTACTGCAGCATTTATTTTTATCGCAGTGGTATGTAAGCATTAGTCATGATCACGTTTCTCTCCTCCTCCACTTTATCCTAATCATCCCTGTTATAGGTGTTACAGAGCCAGCACCTGGCTCTGTAGTAAAAACTAATGATCCTAGTACAAAGTAGCCAGATAACTCTGAATGCTTTTCCACAGGCAGCCGAGTTTACCTGCAGTGGTGTCCCTGTCAAAGGAGCAAGTGGCTTTGGTTGCATGGGGAGAGGGGGCTCAGTTTTCATTTGACCTTCTTAACATGGCAGCTTCCATTTTGGAGCTCATTATAATTTCTTCTTGCCGCTAATACGTTCGGTTTCTGAGCCTGATGACTTTTGGAATTACTGTATTTGTTTGTATAGTTTATTGTATAAAAGTGGTCTTCCTTCTCCGTGCGGCAGGTATGTTTTTCTGCTCCATTTTTGCCCGTCAGCTTTGCCTTCTCCGGGATGCTGATCAAGTGCAGAATAGGCACTGGAGATCCTCAGTGTTGGTGGAGGAGGAGAGACTTCCCAATTTCCCTGGCTTTAATGTATCTTAATTTGAAAACAGAGTGACTGGGGACTCTGCCCTTTGTGTTTCCTTTTGAAGTGGCAGGAGAAGGTAAAAGCATTTACCATGCTATTTTTTACAGTATATGATTCTGCTTGGCAGTTCATTCTAAGATAATCCTGGATCCCATGCAGTCTGTTTGAAGGGAGTTATTTTTAATTATGTAGTCTGTGTTTTAAGTGCTTTAGTAAAATTATTTGAAGAACTTTTACAACTTTGCTTCCTTTACCACTTTTTTAATTTAATTGATTTCCTGTTTTCAAAGTACAGGGAAATGTAGCTGGCTCTGCTAGTCTGAAGTCAAGTACGAGGCAGGGTAGATTTGCATTTTCACTTTTCAAGATGGTCATCCACAAATATGCTATTGATATTTGCTGGAATTCACAGTGATATCGATCACAAATAATGAGAAATACTGCTTGGTATATAGTTATTTTTATAAAATTGGGATTTTCATATTTCTTCATTAACCATGAAGACGAGAACTTCTGGGGTTTGACTTAGCTGTTGGCAAGACAAAAAGCAAAAGTAAGTTTCCTTAAGATGATAGCCTGCTGCTTTTCACTTTTACTAATGAGTGGTTAAGTGAAGCCAATTTGATTCCTTTGCTGAGCATAGGACTGAATGGGATAAATGGAAACATGACAGATGTCACTTCGTAGAGGCTCTGTGTTATTCCAGCTGAGCTATCTGGCAGATGTTTAGGACCAGAGCATTCAATATGTTTAGCCACAATCAATATTTGTGTAATACAGTAAAGCTGGATAAAAAAAAAAGCATCAGGAGACGTGTTGAATTCTGCAACTCTAAGTAAAATGTACAGGAAGTATGTGAACAAGTTATTGGGGCAAGATAGATATACACGAACATGCACATAACCACAGCAGAGTGTATTAAATATTTGCTCATCCCAGCCTAACTTTCAATTGCTAAATGCTGGAAACAGCAGTGGGCATAAGAATGAAAATACTTTCAGATGTGTACAAACAACAATAATGAACAAGAGCACATGCTGAAACATTTCTTTCCATTCTTACGTGGTCATCTGGAACTTCTTAGAGAGGGGTCCATCAACACTAAGGGGTCAGTTTTCAAAGCAGTGTACAGGGATTTAGCCGCGCGACTCCTATTGACGTTAATGGGAGTCAAACGGTTAAATCCCCACACAGTGCTTTGAAAATTTACTACTAAGCCTCTTGACTTCTCACTACATACTTTGATTGTAACAGTAATCCATGGTTAACATAATTTTCCCGACAATAATGTCAAACATACTTTTGAAGTCAGTGAATTATAGAAATAGTTACCTCTTCCATAATTCTTTAAAGATGGCCATCAGACAGATTTCACAGTAGGTCCTTGCAGCTGAAATCATTCCTTAATACAGGAAAGAATTTATTTATTGCTTATTGGTACAGAACTGATAGCTGCTGCATACCCTAAATATCTAAGATTGTAGTTGCAGAGCAATGCAATGCTTGCATGGAGCAAGTGGTACAGTCATCTCTAGCTCTGCCTCCAATGTGTTTAGCTTCCTTTTACAAGAATTCAGAAAAGGAAGCTGGAGTCAGGCATAGTAAGTATGTACCTGCCTTGGCACATCCAGAGAAACAGTGAAGCCTGATTACATAATCAGTTACTTTTATGGGAAAAATGCCAGCATGGCCGACTATCAGACTAATGGAATATAAAGAACCACTGAAAATATAGTTATCAAAGCTCCTGAGGATTTCACTACTACTTATGCTGCTTCCAATTTTAAATAGTCCCTTTCCATTATAAACTCTGCTCCCTAGTAAAATTTGATTGATATATTAATAATGAAATAGATAACTCTGCAAGCCAAAGGGAATATCCAGTCCTCATTTCACATTGAAGGGTAGCAGCCAGGGAGCCAACTACAGTTGTCAGACAGGATGGGGAACACATATTCACCAGAACTATGCTATAAGAATTGATGAAACAGCCACTGGGATTTAACTATGTGACAAACATTCGTTGTAATAAGTTACCCGGGAACATAGTATGTGAACCTAAAAAAAAAAAAAATCTAACCTCTTGAGTTCAACAGGAAGCGACATTAAACGGACTTATACCGAGACTGTTGATTTCTCTTCGTTATGCAAAACGTGACGTAATGAATACGTCAGCAGCAGCAATAATAAAATTGTGTAAATTGCCAGAATTGCTTATTTTCATCTTAAGAGAAGTTTAACTTGTGAGTCAGGCTGACCACATGTCTGATGACTCCTTCTGTATTTAGTCCGTATTAGATATAATGGAAACTGCAAAGAAAAGTTATCAAAAAGTAGATGCTTGTACATGACTTGCATTTGAAATCATGGCCCATGTTCAGTTTGTGCACACATTTCTCATTGGCAGCAAATGAATTTGCATACGGACCAAGGTTTGGCCTTTAGAAGCTAGTTACGAATCATTGTTTCTGTGTCTGAGCCAGATTTTAGAAGTGTATTATTCAGAACTGTAAATTGTGTGTATTCAGGTGAAATAATAGAAAACTTTTATGTAGGGTTTTTCTGAAAAAATGTTAGTCATTTTGTGATTCTCCAACCCTCTCTTTGCTTTTTTTGGACACATCTATGTTTGCAAGGCAAACAGTACCATGAAAAATTAATGTCTAACTCCTTGTTGAATTAAATTGGAGTTATCTTGCATCTTTGTAAATCCTGTATGCTTATCTGTAAATGAAAACTTTTTTTTGTTCTAAATTTAGAAAAAACAGGGAAAATTAGTGATTTAGCATTTAAAAAGTATAATCTTAAATGCACAATTGGAGTGTATTTAAAATGCACAATTAAAATATATACATATTAAGATACACAATTAAAGTGTATTTAAGAAACTCCCTGTGCTTGGAGAAGGGTGACTGAGCCTGAAGGCTTGCTAAGAACTTTTTTCCAAATACTCATGTGGTCTAATAAAAGATATCGCATCTACTCAAAGAACTTGCCTGCCTACATCCTTAGACCAACATGGCTACAACCAAAAACCCAGCACAATTAAAGTGTAATTCTTTTTGTTTGAACACATTTCAGCTGTTGAAATGTGACAGTTTATAATATTTGATTGAGTAAACATTTGTGGTATGCCTCTGTATTTATCATATGATTAGCCCATCTGTGAACAAAAGTGCTGTTCTACTGATTCCAGTATTTGATTGCCATGTAATTTGCATATTTACCTAAATACTGCCCACACGCCAAAAGCGTCTGTGCAAATGTTGACATGATTTGCATTTTTATGTGCATACTAGAAATCATGGCTTTTTTAGCCATGAAGGCTTTCTTACTTTCAAGTGGAACTTGCACAGCTCTTAGCTGCCTTACAGCCAAAAAACATATTCAGCAGCCACAAAGCCAGCAAGACACGTTGATTATTTAGACATCAGCTTCCACTTCGGCTCTGTTGCGGACCAATTCCAGTGGAAGCTTGTCACCTTTGTACAACTCCCCAGCTCCTTCGACAGAAAAGCCACGTGAAAGGACTGTTTGAAGTGGTAGTTGCAATGCCTACCTTCTGCCCAACAACCCACTGGTTGCCAAGCAAGTGTGTGATCTAGGTTGAAGAGTAACCCAACCTTGAGGACATTTTTAAACCTACATCTCCCTCTCCTCAGGAGAGTGTCTTTAGCCCCAAGCCATGGGTAGGTAGGCTCTCTATCCTGTTTAAAGCTGGGCCACTGGGTTGGAAAGAAATGCAAGGATTGTAGAACTGGAAGGAGAGGATGCAAGGGGCACCCTGACTCCATAACCCACTGAAGAGGGCAGTTCCTTGTGCAGGAGAGATTTCTGGTTTCTGGTCCTGGCCCCCAGTGCTTTTTTGCATTTTGCATCAAGCAGTTATTGGGTAAAATGCTAAAACAGTCATTGGAAGTATTGGGCGTAAGGTGGAGACTGCCGTTGTCTGCCAGATAGCGGTCTCGCCTCCGAGTTAACTGGATCCTGACCTGACAAGGGCTTGCTATGCTGCCTGTTGAGTGGATGGGATAGGTATGCAAGGGCCTCTGGGTGGAATAGGATTTCACCCCTGAGGCAAACCGCATACAAAGACATAGACATCTTAAGGGTGGAATAGGATCTGGGGCTAAACATTGTTATCGTTCTTAACCTTTAGACTGCATGAAAGAATCAGGACCTGTATTTTCGTAGGGGTATCAGCTCAGTCTGTTGTTGCAGCCCCTGTTCTGGCCCCCACAATCAGTTGCGTTAGGAATTGCATGCACAAATGGCAGAAAATATAATGGTTGTTCAGGTAGTAAGATGCCTTAAATAACATTACTTCTGTTTGCAGTGGCAATGGCCTTGTCTCTCCTCTAGGGTATATAGGCAGGAGGTGGGTTTTTAAAAATCATTTAAGGGCATAAATGATGTCTATGTTACAGTATGTTCAAAGGCAGGTACCTTGTGGCTACCCTGCATGTCCCCTGTGTTCTGGTCACAAAACAGTGAAAGTATGTCCTACACAGTGCTGCTAGGTGTGTATAATTGGATGTGGAGCAAATGTATTAGAACGAATGCCTCTAGGGGCCAATGTAAAGGGAGCAATAAAATGGTGGCAGCAGCCAGGGAATTTGAGTCTCTGGTGTCAGGTAAGACTCCATGATACTCAGACCACCACCACCATCCTCCACTCCCGGGCACCTCTGCCCAGGGCCCCAACATTGCTAGTTACGCTTCTGGTGGACAGGCTGGACATAAGGAAGAATTTCTTTACTGTCTGAGCCCCCAAGGTCTGGAACAGTCTGCCAGCGGAGATGGTTCAAGCACCTACACTGAACACCTTCAAGAGTAAATTGGATGCTTATCTTGCTGGGATCCTATGACCCCAGCTGCCTTCCTGCCCTTTGGGCAGGGGGCTGGACTCGATGATCTCCCGAGGTCCCTTCCAGCCCTAATGTCTATGAAATCTATGAAATCTATGAGCTATACTGGATGGAGGGGAATGCTTTCCTCTGAAGGAAGGAGGAGGCCAGACGACATACGGTGAGCCCGGAGCTGTGTAACGGTGTGTTGCTCTTTACTAGGGCTTTGTGGCAAATTTTTGGAGTGAACCCCACACATGTGTGAACCCACGTATACTTGTTTTGTACTAGCAAGTAAGGTTTAGAGATGCCCATGAACAACTGGTGCCTCCCGCGACTGGGGGGGGGGGCGTTATTTGTAGTTGGCAGTGAGCGGGGGCCACTTGGAGATAGTGGCAGTGGCGTTGGCAGGGTCGGGGGAACCCCTTGCAGACACCAGCAGTGACATTGCCAGTGAGTGGGGGAGGGGGCAGGTGGCGAGAAGCAACTGCCCACAGAAGCCAGTGGAAGCCTTGGCAGTGACCAGTCTCGGGCGGGGGGAGCATATGCCCCCCTGCGCCCTCCCCCCCCCCACATCACCTACAGAGATGCCAGTTCTGTCATTTTGGCTCCAGATATTTCATAACTATGTACTTCCCATTTTAACCATGGAGGCCACAACAGCCAACAGTGCTCCAGCATTAGCATTAGGTTGGTACGTTTTATCTTTGAAATTATTTTTAACTGGGTTACTGTAGGTGTACTAAAGGTATTGGAGTCACAGCCACAACAGGTTGACTTTCAGCACGGTTCAGAAATAGCACATTGAATTCATTTTAAGGAAAAATCAAAGCACCTGCACTTGTCAGGAAAAGGATCTCTTTGTATGATAAGGAAATGTCCTTTTCACAATTATACGTTGTCTGTGACTGTTCTTCCCTGAAAGAGTAATGAGAGTAAGGTGAAACCAGATATATAGTGCAAGTTACTTTTTTGAAAATTTTAATAAGAAATAATTGCACATCAGGATCAGCAATCAAGACGGACCATTGACAGGCTTAATACAAAATATAAGGGAAAGAAAGCTCTTTTTATAATATCTATGTTGTAGTGTTTGTGTAGAAAAGTGTGTAAAGTTTATTATTTAGTATAACACTAGCTGCAGCATTATCTATGAAGGGTCTGTGACGCTCTCCATTATAAATTCACATTTTCAAAGGACCGCAGTTGGGAAAGAAACAGTTCCTCCGGGCTCAGGTTGTTGTTACCATTGCTCTGGGTTCATTCACCTTAACTTGAAGTTCTGAAAAAATGTGAAAAGTGCTACCTAGTGGTGTACCGATGCACAGCAATCGGTTTTGTACCATTTAGACCTGGGGCCAACAACCTTAATAAGTTACGGGCTGGAAAAGCTCAGCTCCAGTCCAGCACAGGCCGGGTGGCTTCAGCAGTACGTCAGCAACATTGGGGTTGGGGATGTTGCTTGTGCCCATGCTGGACCTGTGGGAGCTGTGTCTGTGCTGTCGTTGCTTCATCCCAGTTGCAGTGTGGGCACAGCTTCCAGGTGGTAGCATCCGAGCTGGGGCCAGGCAGCTGGAAACGGCGTCCTCGCCGCTTCCACTCCTCCCCTCCAGCCCTGGCTCCCAGCTTCAGCAGGGGCACAGCCAGCCCTGGCTCACTTCCCCACCGGCTGGAAGCCTCACCCGTGTTGCACGTAGGGAGAAACTGCAGCAATATGGCCACAGCTTCCAGTTGCCTGGGCCCCGCACAGCTCCTCTCGGCTCCAGGAGGGGCACAGATAGAGACAAAGCCTTGCAGCTCTGTGGACCAGGTCTGTATTTCTCTCTAGTGAACAAATATGCCAATAGGCGAATCTCCAGCAAGGGGCTCACTCCTGACCGGGCCGGTCCTCACAAGGCACTGTGCGTCCGCTTGCAATGAAGGGCAATGGGAGTTGAAGGCACGCTGTACCTCGTGGGATTGGGACCTTGGTTAGGCTCTTTTGCTATCAAAACCAGATTTTTAAAATGCTCACTTGTATGTTATGTGTGGCATGTACACACTGTTCTATTAAAGAATAAAAGCAAGTATTGAAGTTTGACCTCGGCCAAGGTTTTATCACGCCTGCCCCGCTCGTGAACTCTAAACCAGAGCAGTTTGATGGAATTCAGTAGGTTTCCTCTTAATTTTTATTTCTTTATTTTTGGCAAAGGGAAGCAGTGCTATGTTCTGAGGCAGTGCTAACATGAGCTTTTTTCCATGTCCCATGGAAAGCTGTGGCTTCCCAGGAAAAGGAACGAAACCCGCCTGCCCTTGTGTTTGACCGCTCCTTTTCATTTTCAAAATAAAGGTCCCTTCATTCCCAAATAATACGCACGTTCAGTTTTTCCCCAGGAATCCTTGGAGTGAGCTAATCTGATGACATAGCAGCGTAGATGCTGCCGGCTGGATCAGCATTTTTGCTGTTAGTCACCGCATAGCAACTTCCCTGCTCTTGACAGTTCTCATAGTTGCCCCTGGGAGGGACGAGAAAAGAGCAGTCCATAAAGTTCCCATTGGCTTGAAAGCAGAAACATCTGCTGGAGTCGTGAGCCGTTTGTTCGCCGCGTTCAATAACAGAAAAGCCTGCAGTTGATCAGCTGTGCCTTCAAAAACAGGCACGACTCCAGTCAATAGAATTTATTGCAAGGAGTTTAGGAGCCATGGAGAAGATTAGGGCAATGGCAGAATGTGTCAAAATATGTTTTTCCTTCATTGGTTTCATAAATAAGCTCTGCAAGAAGTAAGGAATGACTCCGGCTAGCCTTCAGATACTTGTGGTGACTCACCTAGCTCTTTGCAAGCTACAACAGCACAGCATTTTATTCGTGCTCCTGCTCCAGAATAGATCGAATCAGCTTTAAGTCATTAAATCTTGCCACTGTTGTAATGATGTGACACTGTGTTGGCAGAATATCTTGAGAACACATGCTGCTTAGACGATGTCCTTAAGCATGCGTGTAACAAACGTTATATCGACTTCAACAAATGTGGCAATTGCATAGGACTTCCGTGAGAAAGTTGTCATGTTGCAAGATCTGGGCCCTAAAGTGTACAGCGCTGTACATAATTAAAACAAAATAGGCCCAGAAATAATTTGGGAGTGTTACAACTTTAAGAATGAAGATGTGTTGCATTAGGGAGGTGTCAAAAGTGGCTCCATAAGTGGGGCTGGGCTACGATATGCATTTAAAAACCAATACTAAAATCCTTTTATTTCATATAGTGTACGGATTTGTGAAAACCCTGTGCTGTTTATGTGTTACAGAGGCGCCATTCTCTAGTTATGGTTGCAATTGTGTCTGCTTTGCCATTATAAACCTGCATGATTAGGGGTTTACAACATGGCTTTAAAAAATTTGCAGTGGGTGGAAACCTGGCACATAAAGGTCAGCCCTCAAGCAGTATTTTTAAACCAATTATTTTAGGTTATGCAGATATAAAAGTATCCATTATAGCTTCATCTAAGGGTGTCCAGTGGGTTGCGACATCATCAGAGTGCAAAGCTCATTTGTTCTACTAAACCAAAAATGGTTTTAATTACATTGTCCCCTTACTTTGCCTTTTTGGTGCCCTCTGCTTCCCCTTGATGGGTACAGTTCCTCTGGTATCCAGTCCAGCCCTCCGTTTCAAGCCACAAGGAAAACCAACAGGGACAGGAATGGAAAAAAAGGTCACGTGTCTTATCATGCTAATCACTTGCTTTTTTTCCCCTCCTTTTAAGTTCTTGGTTTTTTCTCTAATGTGAAGTTTCATTTGCTGCCATGGAAAGTGTACTGATTGGACCATAATCTTTAGCAATACCTTTTTAATGCCCCAACGAGCAACAATCATGAAACTTGATCCTTTCAGTGATGAGCCTGCGATTCCTTTTTGTAGCAAAATATAAACAGTTATGTCCCTTAAGACTGTATATTGAATGGGAATGGTTGAGAGTTTGAAGATTACTTTGGTCCAGATAAAATTCTGTAGTATCAGTGCACAGGTGCAAAAACTAGAAGTTGCTTTGTAGCAATATATGTAAATGCTGTCAGAATAGGAAATGGGAATGAAACTATTAATAGACCAGCAAAATGTTCTCTATTACATTTCTCCCATTGCATCCGCCTCTGGGCTAGCAGGAAGAGAGATTTTCTAGTAATGTAAGATCCCGTAGCACTTTTCAGAGATGTATGGCTTTAATGCCAGCATTGGGGCCAGAATCCAGCTGAGGTAGTATGCCTACCTGTTTCCCTGCAGCAAGTTCAGCTGGGTGCAATACATTTTACAGCCTGCCCTAAAGTGTCATATAGCATTACTATAAATCGTTAATCATTTGGCACATTTGACTGCAGAAATTGTTGTATTTTGCTGGTGGGTGAAACAGTCCCTGCGTATAACTTATATATCCATTTAAGATCAAGCTCTGCTTTCCGTTACATTCCTGCAATGCAATGAGAGGTTTTGCCATTTGCAGAGAACTATGCAAAAGCTATCATTGAAAAAACTTTCCATTAAAACAGCAGCCAGAGTGCTCCGGCACTGCTTTTCCTGGAGAGCCGTTAGCAATGAACATCCCACTTTTAAAGAAGTGGCACACAATGGGCAGAGAAGGAGAATTAGTCCCATTAAAAAAAAAAAAAAAAAAAATTATTCATAAGGGATTGTTACCTCAAACATGCACGTGACTAATTAGTCGGGTGTTGTCTCACTGACATTATAGGAGGGCTGCTTGTCCAGGTGAAGTGATTTGTTTGTATAAGTGTTTGCAGGAATAGCACCTTAGTTTTCTTAGGAGTGCTAAATGCCTAAGAAATATGTACAGAGAAATAGGAAGTGGCTAGAAGCAAAGCATCATCACATCAGTGGGCTTTTGCTTTCTGTGATAGTGTTGTGTTACTTGATTTTAGAAATGCAAGAGCCTCAATACAGGTATCAATATGCCTGATACTTTCAGTCCTCCATATATTTTAATCTGATTTCAAATTTAAAAATTGACAGGGTAGTAAGAAGTCTGTAAACAATTGTACATTTTCACTATGTACTATATTCTTGCAGGTCTGTTCTGCCTGTGAACTTTCCTAAAAAAAGGGTTGTTTTTTTTTTAACTTTGTTTGCTTCCATCCTCCGGATACCTGCACAGCTGGGCATACATCATGCCTATAGAGCATTAGCTATTTGCAAAGACAATTTTCCTTTCATTATCATTATTTTATTATTATTGTTGTTGGTACTTATTATTTATTATTATTACTTTATTGAGCAGCGCATGAGCTATAGATATTGAAAAATATGAAATGTCTTTGTCATGAACACATTGCGGCTATTGTGATCAAACACGGTAACGGTGCAAAGCAGCTGATACAATACAAATCATCTACTGTTACCCGGATTTAAAAAAAAAACACAGTTGCCAACCAGCTTCAAACTAAGTGCATTAATGTCAAGATGAGGTGATCATATTAGTTCTGAAGCCAGGGAAGTGCACTGCGTATTCAAGGTTGGTATGTTTGCCAGTGCCTCAGGATAAGTTTTGTCACTGCAGCTTAACACTGTTCAAATTCTCTTAAAGTGGACAATTTGAAAAGTTTGTGTAGCAAGCTTGTATCATTGGTGGCATTTGTCAGTATTAGAGCCCTCAAGACAACTTGGGCAGGGTAGTCATTGCAGTGGAGTTGTTCTGTGTGTCTGCTAGCTTTTGGCAGAAAGAAGTATACTAGGCTGTGTTATCACAGTGTTTCCAGGCCTAGAAATAACGTGGAGGTGAGTGAGTTTTCAGAACAGGAGCTTCTTTCTTTAGTCTTCACAGCACCGATGCTCACTGACTTTGCTCTGCGTCCCCAGAAAGAGTCCCAATTCCATGGACGTGCATATGTTGCCGCATTATTACACGCATGAAAAAGCGCCTTCCAAAAATGCCCAGCAGAATAAATGACGTTTCTGAATTTTTGTCTCTTTTTGCAGTGGTTCCACCTGGGAGTCCTGGACCTATTACTCGACACGAGTCATACGACAGTTTAGCATCTGACCACAGTGGTCAGGAAGATGAAGAGTGGCTTTCCCAGGTATGGGTTTTGGGAATGTCAGGAGAGAAGTGCATGTAGCATCTATTAAGACTGAAACTTGGTGAAGGCCACAATGCAGCAGTAGACTATATCTAAACTTAGCTTCAATCTTGGCTTCTGTGGGAAAGTTTGGCAGTCTCCGTGAATTCCCAGTGGTAGGTATCGACGTTTTAAACAAGCATAAACAAAGCCCCAATGCGTGCTGGCACTAATTACAACCTTGGCAACCTCAGCATAGAATAGGAGTACTAATTTGGCCATGAAAAATAAGCTGCCCTCTCCACCCCTGTAGATGTGGTCCCTTTTATTCAGGGTTAAGGGAATTGGCTTGGCAGAGTGGGGAAGCCTGCTTATTTGTAACCTATGCTACACTCCATTATTTCCTAACTTCAGGCTAAGGGAGTAGCTTGCTTACAACACATCTTTATTTGTGAGCAGCTGCCTTCCCCCAGTGCTAGATTCATCCAGTTTTTGTTGAATCCCACTACTATAGTGCTGCATGATGATCTCGATCTAAATGAAATCTCTTGTCTATGAAGTCAGGTTTTAAGTCAGGGTTAATTACTATTGCGTACAGTGGGAATGCTTCCTGGGCAAGAAGAAGTGTAACAGTATTCGATTCGGCTGAGCCAAAACATTGACTTGCAGACTTGGGTCATGAATAATAAAATAAAGTTCCATTTCTATGCGTTTTTAAGATTGGCTTTTGAAATGTAGTAAGAGTTAAAAATAACCAAACAACAATGAAAAGTAAATGAATTTATCAACTCAGTTGTTCAGCATCCTGACAGACTATGTGAACTTTCTTTAGTTTGGATATATTACTGAATAGGTGCATGGTCCATGCAAAGCTGATGCCCAGGTTTCACATTTTAAATATAGTACGATTTTGGGTATGACTGTTTTGACCCCTGGATATCCAGGAGTCAAAAAAACCTGGAGGGGGGAGTGAAGCAGTGCACACACAGGCACCCAGGGTAACTTGCCATGTGCCAAGTGCTCATGGCACAGGCGTTCCCCAGGGACAAGTAGCAGTGGCACAAGGTGTGCTGCCACTACTTGTCCCCGGGGAACCAAACGTCCACACTCATCGGGACATGCCTGCTGCGTTCAAGAGGGCCTGGCTTTCATCCCCAGCTGCTAATAATTTTCAACATATTACAGTTACATTGCCCATTTTGTATCCCAGTATCATTTGGATAGTTAATGATTTAGCTAATTTTATTTGTCTGATGACTCTGTAAAGGAAAGCAGGTCTCTCACCAAAAGAAGACAAGAATAAATTGAAGCATTGGCATACAGGCTGACTGACTTCTACTGCGGAGTTTACACAAAGTAGTTGTAGAAGCTTAGCGGCACTCAGGCGCTGTCATAACTATTCTGCATTAGAGCAGCAAATATATTTATATATAAAAAAAAAAAAATCCCAGATGAGTTTTTTCTTAGGACACAGAAAGGGAAAGCAGGAAATGCCCTAGGAATGCTTAATATTTGCTAAGTGAAAAGAGTGATGATATCTCTTTTGAACATGAAGATGCTGGCGTTCTCTAAGCAAGCCACTTCAGATTAAGCCCAAAGTGCATGTATGTTTTTCAAAATTAAAGTGTTGTTATCAACAGTAACAGCATGCAGTGAAAAAACACTGCCCTTCACTTCAACTTTTCAATTAGAACAGTGGGTAATGTGTGCTGTCAGTGTGAAGTAGATACAATATGTTTGTCCTGCACACAACAGGAGAGTGAATAGGAACATCTGGACATAGCCTCGGTGAAATTGCAAAGGCATCTGTTTACCTCTCGGCTCTGTGACACTGATGGTTTCAAGCTTAAAATATACAGAATGCTTTATCTGTGGCCTAATTTGCATTGCTGCATAAAAACTACTCAAATCAGAAACCACTACAGTCAATCAGAGTTACCTCAAAATAAACAGAAATATGAAAATTGTACTAACCGGACTATGCATTTGTCCTCCTGGATTTACAGATAGCAGCTGCCTTAGAATAATATTTTCAGAACCTTTCACAGGACATCTTGGAAGAATCCATAGTCAAAAATACAAAAAAAAATGATGTTAATTAAAAAAAACAAAAAAATCCCTAAGATGCTAAAAAAAAAAAAAAATGCTATATGAAACATGCCTAAAGACATCCATGTGAGCATCCTTGGTAAACTGCCATCCATCTCTAAGCTTGTTCATTGTTTTGATAGAAACTCATATACATTTAATAGCCTGATTAATTTTTAAACTTTGAAAATACCAGCTTACAATTTGAATTTCTGATTTTTAAAGTGTTGATGCATTATTTTGTTTTTATGGCTGAGTTGGCCATTTCATTCGGTGGCCTTGTTTTCAGGTTCTGTACCATTTGAAACGAGTACGATTTGAACTGATCATGCTTGTTTGCATTCTTAGTGGTGACTTTTTGGATGTTTAGAAAAAAAATGTTTTCCTCCGGTTTTCAGTATGAAATCCGCATTTTGAAATTTTCAAAAAAGTACCGTGTATGCTTCGCTTGCTGAAAGTGACTTATTTTTCAGCTTATTTGTAAGATATTTAAATGCCCATTGAAAGAAAAGCAAGTATCTTGCAGTAAGGGAAAGAGTTTTTAAAAACTTGAAAGTGAAATTGCATACTTTGCACACATTTTCTGTACTCTTGAGCGTCTCTTGTTTGGAATTACAGGGCCTCACAAGCGCATTGAAAATAGAAACTTGTGCTTTGTTGAAAGTGTCAGACTTTTAACTAAATCATATACATTAAGCATTTAGCTACATTTTATATATATATTTATGCAGTTAAGTGACTCTAGTTCTTTGCTCTCTTACGTTTGTATTCCCATTGCTGCCTGCAAATGATGCTGCTTTCCAGCAAGATGGTCTTTGCCAGCAGCAGCCTCTGAAATGCCAGCTGTAATTATGACCCTTGTTATGAAACACAATTCACACATTATCCATGTGAAGAAGTGCTGGTGTAATGTGTGAACTTTCAGAAAGCGGAACTAAACAAAATAGTAACAGCTTCCTTTTGAAGAGAAAGTCCTCTGACCTGGTTGAGATTAAAGTCATTCATGAAAATGTATGGGGCAAGATTTTTTTTTTCTCCACTTGATTTGTATAGACAAAGAGTGAAGTCTATTCTTCTAATCAGTGGTGAGGAATGCTCAATTTTTAGTTTTGTGACTCTAATAGTCATTTCATACTGATAAAAGCAAGATACAAATTGAATTATTTGGCATGATCGCCACAGTGGAAGTCCAGAGGCTTCACAGTGATTCAGAAGGTTTTAAAGATTTTTGTATCCTGAAAATGTTTTTAAAATCAGACTATCAGTGAAATTTCTGTGATACGCATTTTACTTGTGGAGCTCTGTTTTCAAAATCTTATTATTTCCAAATTCTGCATGTGAATGCCCAGGGTAGCTCAGAGATGTGTAAAGCAAGTGTTCCTGCACCTGCCTGTACATATGTTCATCCCAACATCAGTGTTTGGACATCCTCCCTAGGAGGCAATGTTGGAGAACGGGATTCACTGTAGATTATTTGGCAGGGTTAAGTTGTCCCTCACATTTAGAAAGCTGTTTAACCTCAAATAATCCCGTTTAGGTTCTGTGCATTTAATTTGGTATCATTGGCCAGATCTGGAGCCATGCAAAGTGTTCACTGAGACCATGAGAACGGTGGAATCGGACTCACTATAAAAGCTGCTCCCTATTTTGCTTTGTTCCTGTCTCTTCTAAAGGGATGGGGCAAAATATCTTCCTCTACTGTTTATTTCCAGTGGGATTCTAAAGAGTTCATGAGATCGAGAGAATTGCTCAATGTATTACTCAGTTCAGGTTATTTTAACGTTTCATACCACTTTCCTAGGTTGAGATAGTGACTCACACTGGACCTCACCGACGCCTGTGGATGGGCCCCCAGTTCCAGTTCAAAACAATTCATCCATCAGGCCAAACAACAGTAATTTCCTCCAGTTCTTCTGTGCTGCAGTCGCATGGGCCAAGTGACACACCACAGCCTCTTCTGGACTTCGATACAGATGATCTTGATCTCAACAGTCTCAGGTGCAAATAAAGTGAATTTTCTAAGGATGTTTCTCGATTATTTACACTTGCAGTAACCTGTTACTTACATAAGTATCTTCTGCCTTGCATATGTAATGATTCTTTTCAACCTGGTCAAGATCAGGTTCTTAGAAGATCACTTGACTCGTTATCAGTAAAAAAAACAAACAAACAAAAAACCAAATTATCCAGGGCAAAGTGTGGAGAAAAATTTCTCCCCAAATGACTTTAGAGGTTGCTTGGATTCCTTTCTGTTGTTGCCTCTTGCATGAGTGACAGTAGAAGGCGGTGCAAAGTCCAGTGTTCCTGTTCTTCGGTCTCTTAAAAAGTTCAAGGCTGCTTTAGCTTTCACAGTTTCTGCTTTGCTTAGCAAGTTTATCTGTTAGAAAATGACTAGGAGCATTAGGGTGTAGATTTATAACCTGCTGACCATAAAGAGGTCAGTTTGTCAGAACATGAAACGAACCACTGGAATGTCCCTCCTCCCGCCCACCCCTTCTCTCCTTTGCTTAAGAGTAATGTGAACAATTTTGATCATAGATTTGAACCCAAGGATGCACTGGATAACCTTTTGCCTCCCGCATCATTTTTGTTGGCAACCATGCATGATGAGGGACGTACCCTCTGCATGCAGCACACTGGATAACGTGTCTCAATAGGTTATCCAGTGTCTCCCTCTTAAGCAGTGAGTTTTAATTCCTATGCGTGTCAGAAGTCTCTGCATCCTGTATGGTTGCAATGAAGAATTAACAAGCTTCAGTAAGTCTACAGGTTTCAGAGGCTGCACATAGTTCTTAAATCCAGAGTTTCATGGGATGGTGGGCTCTTTTCTTAACTCCCAGTAATATAAAAATGGGAATGTAAAATATGGAGAACTGGGTAGGCTCCATGGAGGATCTGGTCTTAAAGGGTGCTTGTGCATGAGCCAGGAGGCTGCTCCAATGCACTGTAATTACAGCGCATCTAAGCAGACTTGATTAATCCCTGCACTTCAAAACGGCAGCAGGGTCACTTTAACGAAAGCTTATTTGACGAGCTTTAGATAAAGTGCCCCACCACCATTTTGAAGCGCAGGGATGCTGATACATGAGACACTCCAGGTGCTTTAATTAGAGCGGCTCTCACAGCCACTCTAATTAAAGTGCTGCCCCCCCCCCCCGGAGCAGCAGTGAAAACATCCAAAGTGTCTTTGGACAGGAGAGTTGTCCCATTGACTTTGGTGAAATTACTCCCATCGGTTCAGGATTGGGCTCTTAAGGCACGCACTAGATATCAGGTCTTTCCAGGGATTTGGGATCTCATCCAGATGTTTTCAAGAACAATATATATGTGCGGAAAGGGAAAGAGTGGATGTCAAAACCATGTTTGAGGTGGCATTTTCATTGATCAGATGAAGAAAGATCTGAGTTGCCACAAGAGTAGGTAGTTAAAACACAACCTTTACTGCCCCCCCCCCAAGCAAAATAAGTTTGCCAGCCAAGGAGAATCATCCTGCACTGGTGGGCAAGGGAATTGCTGCATCTGGGGTTTGGAGATTTTTTTTTCCCCTTTTCTCCTTTGCAGCTGCCTAAGAGTTCAAGTCCTGAGAGAGAACGTGGAGACCCGCGGTTGTTATGCATTCTCCATCCATCCATGTTGTAGTTAACCATACGTTGGATCCACACAACAAGGGAAAATAAAAACTTTCAACACTTGGTTGATTTTTAGAATAAACAGTCTTTTAATTGGCCAGGGTTTTTTTGGTTCAGGCTTCAGGCTTAGTACCAGGAAAAACCCTTTCACAGTTAGGGTCTCCAGACTGCGGAATAAATTCTCTTCAGAGGTGGTGCAGTCACTTACCCTGGAGGTGTTCAAGAGCAGACTGAATGGTCACCTCCCTGGGGTCACCTAACCCTAGTTGTCTTCCGGTCTAGAGCGGAGGGGCTGGATCTGATGATCTGCAAGGCCCCTTCCTTGAAAGGTCCCCAATCTGTGGTTTAAAGAGCGGTGATTTTTGCATCCAGGTTAAATATGTGATTTGCATTTTAGGATTCAGCCAGTTCGCTCTGAACCTGTTAGCATGCCGGGGTCATCACGTCCAATGTCTGATCGGAGAGGAGTCTCAACGGTGATCGATGCTACCTCAGGTAGAGAGAGCGCACGTGTTGATTTCATGTTGTCATTGATGTTCGTGGCAGTGGCCAAACTTTGCCTTTGCTTAGTAACGTTTTCTGCCTAACCAGTGCCGTATCGCAAAAGGACTGTCCAGATCTGGAGGTGCAATGTAGGCTGAGCGCCATCTAAAAATTAGCGAACGCATATTGAAGGGTACCGCGCCGATGACTTCTTTTGCCTTTGATCATTTGAATGTGAAGTAACCTCACTGACACAAAATGTAAATGAAATGCGTGCGTTCAATTTGCTTGACCCGTTAGGATATCAAAAGACCCGAGCTAAAGAAGCAGATGTGCAAGGGCTAACACTGGAATGCTTTTATTAGTGAAAGAGCAACGTTAAGAAAGTCATTGCACCATTGATCTCTACCCATCACAGATATAAACGCCCTTCCACCGAATCGGAACCACGTACGTAGTAGCAGCGTCTGTCAGTGAACACGACTACCGGATAACCTAACCAATGCTTCTTGAGCAGGAAACCTTTTTGCTGATGCCTTTGGAGACGGAGAGTAAACTGAAGAACATCGTGGCTATGTCTGTATCAGCAAAGTAGCAGATATACGTGCCACAAAGTTTTCTTCTCTTTTTCTTTTTCTGCTCTGGTGTAGTAGGTGTAAAGGAATGAGGGCAGTGGGGTTTTATAGTCTCGCACAGCTGTATAGCATCTGACGGTTCCCCACAGCAGGATTTTGTCAAATAAAATCTCTCACAAGTAGAATTATTAAACACAGAGCATTAGTCAAACAGTTGAGTCAGAGAGGATTTTAATCTTTAGCGATTTGAAAATCCCTAGAGACTGCTGATTGGATTGAGGTTTAAACTGTAAAAGGAAACTGTAACACATACAGAAACTGATTTGTGAAGGTTGTTTTAAAGAGAGTTAAAATAAAAGCTCCTGTTCCGGGCTCTGTTTTCCATTGATATCAATGCAGAGTCCAGGATACCACCATGTTAGCCAAATGCATTGATATATTTCTTTTGGTGTCTTAAGGTTTTCCCTGGATCGGTGTCTGTTATTCAGTGTAATTACAAGCGTATTCACATTTGATATTAGAGGTTCTGTCATCGAGTTATATTATACATTTCTATTTTCAGAGGTTTAAAACTTGGAAAATTAGCCCTGCTTGAAACGAGGCAAATGTCTAGAGCCGTTCACTCAGAGGAAACATTTGTATTTTTTTTCTCGATATCACCCATAAATTATCAAATACATTTTGGTTGTACTAAAATATTAATTAGTCGAGCTCCCTTTGGTTGGAGTTCACTTACCTTGTTAAAAATACACATTACACACTTGGATTTAATGGTACCCTCTATTGGGATGGCTGAACATTTAAAACCAAATTATTAACGTTTAAATAATCCATCCGTGGTGGTCAGCCTCTCAAAATGTTTGATGTGTTTGTTTTTGAAGATGGGGGGAGCAATACAGTAAAGGGACTATCACTTGGATATTTCCCCAGTGGGAATATGGTTCCCAAATGTCATTTTATGGCCATGTTTTTCAGTTCCCACTACAAACGTGAGAACACGGTTCCTTCTCTGTCAGATAACCCTGTGCTTTTGTGTGGATGGGCCTTTAGTGTAAAGTGGATCATGTGGATGTGATGAAGCTTTATCGGTAATGCGTTTAACATGTGCGTCTGTATCTAAATTGTTGAAGTCAATTATATACATTACTATGACACTAAAAATATATTTACTGCATAGCACTGGCTCAGTTTTGCTGTAGCACCTCATAAGTTTCTTAAATAATGCATGGGTTTTATGAGACATGCTGATCGCCATATTTTATTTAAGTCCACTGCCAAATTATTTGGATTTGAATTGATTTTGGATTCAGGGACTTTAACCTCTGTTTGCAGCCTTCATATTGGCTGATCCCTGGTCCCTTCCCATTCAGGGACTATAACTCTTTATTAAGGGGAGATTTGCAAGATTTACATTTGATGGTTTAGTGATGTGAACTCTCCCAAAGATTTAAGGACAAACAACAAAATGCCTGCCCTGTTTCTCAAGGTTTCTCTTCCTGCCACCTTTTAAGGGTTGGTTTTTTTTGGTTTTAGGGTTGTTGTTTTTAAAATGTTTAATGGATGAGCAGAAAATTACATTACGGTCAGTTTTGAATTTAAGGTTTTTATTTTAAAAATCTTCCTTGTGCTGCATTACAATTTGTCTTAAACCTGGTACTGTAAATATTCTCATTTCCTGCTATTACTGAGGCATGTCCTAAATGGCTTACATTCTTTCTGAAAACAAGTTTATTGGAAAATACCTTTTTAGGTTTGAGGGATTTTTTTTTTTTTTAAGTAGGTCATAAATTTTTATTACCTAACCTGAACCAGGAAGTGATTCCTCAGTTATGACCCATGCATTTGAGTCTGCTGCACTTTATGAAGATGCTTATCTGCCTGTTTGATGGCCTGTTGCTTAGAGATACGGTCTCTGTGGCGCCTCCTCTTATCAAGCTGCATCACTGGGTCTTGCCATCAAAAGATTGCAAGTACATGTTTATCATCTTTAATTGCTCTTGCAGCACGCTTTATAGCTTTTCCCTCCTTGATGGTGACAGCTGTCTTTATGTTTAATGTGACAACAGTGTACATATTTTTATGATTTCCGTCGCTGTCAGTGAAACCATGATACCACGGAGCGATATCCTTAGACTTAAAAAAAACCCAACCAGCCCCTTTGTGCTGGAATGAATCTCAGTGAGATTCCCCCTGTGGAGGAAGATACCTGTAGTATTAACAAATGAGAAAAACAGCCAAGGAATTGGGTCATTCTGGAAGACTTCAACTTCATGCTGGGGCAGGGCGCTGGACTTGATTATCTTTGAGGTCCCTTCCAGCCCTAGTGTCTATGAAATCTATGAAATCCCTAACTTGAAAAATAAATGTTACTAATAATGGTAGGGCCTAGGTATTCCTGGAAGTAAAAACTGACATATTTCTTCATCACATTGTCACTGAAGCAGCAAGAGGTGATGGATGTTTTAGCTTTGGTTTTGGTCATAAGTAAGGGCACCATGGAAAAACAGACTTCGGTTTTGGAGTGACACAGTTGATTCAAGTTTAAATTGAACGGAAGGATAAACAAAACTTGTGCCTGGCTTTTGATTTCAGAAAGACAGACGCTTTTGGTAGTGGAGTCCGCTGGACCGAAGAGCTCAAGAATGTCAATGGACGTTTACCCCGGTTATCAATTAGGAGGAGGATGCCCCTGGGTGGTAGCAGCAGGATGGCTAATAGTCATGAGTGTATAGAAATGGAGATCACCGCACCTGATTTTGAAACAAAACTCAAAGGGCTTCTAATGGAGTCAGGTTGGAGGGACCAGATAATCTCCATCCCAGAAGTCTCAGGCAACTCGGTGAAACATTGTTTGGAATATTGTGCATGTACAAGCCTGGCCACCCGTGGTCAAGAAAGATAAATTCAGGTTGGAGCAGATACAGAAGAGGGCGATAAAATGGTTTGGTGAATCAAGGCCTTTCTCCCATGAAGAGACTTGGTTTGTTTATCCTAACAAAACAAAGGTTGGAAGTAAGATGAAGACTTCTTGTAGATGGATAGGGGGCCAGACACCAGGGAGGGAGAAGAGCTATTGGAGCTAAAGAGCAATGTTGTCAGCGGTAGAAATGTCTGTAGACTGGACATCAAAACTGGTGTATAGTCATAGAAGCATTTAGGTTCTGGAACAGCCTTCAAATAGGAGTACTAGGGGCAAAACAGCCGTGAACAACTTTTAAGATGGAACTTCATCAGCTTGTAAAAAGGATCTCTTGATGCGTGTACCTGCAGTAACAGGAGACTGAATGCGTTTACCGTTGTATCTTTCTGTGCTGTCTACAGAGTTGCATCAAGAGTAAAACCGAAGTAAGTGAATGCAAATCAAGGAGACTCTATCGGCAAAGTTAAACATTGGGGTTTAACATTTGGTAAATCAAAAATGGTATTTTTTGCATTGTTATGACTGTTTGCATTCATGTGCTTATTTCAGTCCTAAATGTTGGTGGGCATTTAAAGTTGTTGCCACTCAATGAGCATGTTCTGTTTCTGGTGGTATATAATTTTTTTGTTGTGAAAAGACCCTAAGCATTGGAGATTACAGAGAACTAACTGTTCCCAGTCTAACTTTGTATTTAGAGCGGCCCGGATATTCACAATATCTACTGATGACGGAATCTGATTCACCCAGATCTGTGTAGCAGGCCATGGTACTGGATTTGGGAAAGGCACTTAATAGCCCTGTTAATTATCATCTTCTGTACCCTGTGTGATTCATCAGGACATTCACCAGCCATTGCAGCATGGTTCAACTAGTGAAGATTGCATAAAGCTTTTACACTGCCTAGTCCAGATCTAAAGGAGAAAGGTGGAAGCATCTCCTCCATGTTGCCCCTCAGCCTACAACGAGTTTGGACTTTTTCAAAGCATGCCACCTTTTGTTGGGGATGGACTGAGCCCGCAGCACAAAGGGATGGGCATAAAGAATGACGCATAATGTCTACGGCTGGAGTGGATGTTTTGCCGTGAGCTTCCCCCACCGCACAGGCAGAACATTTAGGCCAGTGATCTCTGCCAGGGAGGGTGCCATGAGATTCCTTCAAGGGTGCTGGAGAGGTGCCATACCATGTTCGCACTGTTAGGTGCAGGAGCATGATTCCCATGACAAAAAACCCAGAGGTTTCAAATAGAATACCATAGTGTTAAAAAAGTTCTGACCTGATGTGGTCTTCCCCAGTTCTTTGCAACAGAAGAATTGCTCTAGTATTTTTTTCCCTGTGGTCAAAAAGCAAACGAGAAGAAAGAGCTGGCATTTCCCATGGGATGCCACAGGTCTGTTGTGGGCGGATTTGAGTCTAAGGAGGTGAGAGCCACTGATAGAGGCCAGCATTTTTGTAGTCTTAGCTGCTTGGTTCCTCTGCTATTGTGGTTGTTTCTTAAAAAACCTCTATACGTCCTGGCCAGTCCTGTTTATCAGCTCTATCTGCAAACAGTCACTAAGCTTTTAAATTCATCACTCTGTACGTTCAAAGATGTTTAGAGTTTGATACATGCTTTTCAAAGGCTAAGGTGTAATTATCAAAAGCATCTACACAGCTTGCGCGCCAAAGTCCATCTTTGCAAAGTGCCTTAGGCACTTGAGAGACTTAAGCTCCTAAATGCCTAAGCTACTTTTGAAAAGGGGATTTAGGAGCTTTTGATCTTTTTAGATGATTTTGCTCTTAGCATACAGATAATAAGTCAGAATGCTTCTCTGAGCCATAGGCCAATACCAATCCAAGTTATACATTAGATTATGATGATAAAGATTGCAGAAATGCAAAAAATGTATTGTGGAAAATGAATAATGCGAAGTGGGTGATCAGTATTGGGAAATTCCTACAGGATTGCAAAAGCGTGTGAAGTATGTAAGTAAGATTTGTTGGTGCAACTGATAACATTAGAAGCATACTTTAGTAAAAACAAAGTAATCACAAATGTGGCAAGAAAGATGTGGTAGAATTAGCAATAATACGATTGCAAGGGGTGTAATGAGTATCATCTTGAAAAAGCAAACATTTATACACAGTACATTTTGTTCTTGGAAATAACATTGCAGAAGCCTTGTAAACCAAAAATATGCAAGTCTAATGGAAGAGTAATGTGTTTCACTATGATTATTGGATGTTATCTCAACATAGGTATAACTGGGGTTTTTTTTCCTCTTTGGCATTTCAAGAGGTTTTGGTTTTTTAATTTGAAAGTAGGATATAATGACGTCTATGCCTATTTTAATTGTATCGATTTCTTAAAACTAAAAAATGTAAAAATAAAAGTTAGCAAAAAGTATTTGCCAAGAGGTACTACTCTGTTTGCCCCTCAGTGTATGCATACTTCTCATGTGCATTGGAAGGAGAATATCCCCTTAAGGATTTAAATGCACTGCAATGCCAAATACTGTTCCAGATTGTCAGGGAAACCTTTAATGAATGTTGAGTTGCAAAGCTTTGTAGAGTAAGAAATTAACCATTGGCACTGAAAAGGCATGCTGCATAGATTCACATGGCATATTGCAACTGCGTTTTTTAATAAAATTGGCATTGCCTGCTCCTAGTCCAAACAGACAGCTTTTTGACTTGACATTTCAAAACTTCAGAGCGATCTCCTTTTCATACAGGTGGCTAAAATCCATCACCAGTTTTCTAGCTGTGGAGATCTGCAGAATTATTGCCGCTAACCTAATAACAGAACGTACGTCGTCTAGGTTTGTAGTGAAACATTCCCACCAGTAAACCAGGCCCCTGGAAGAAGATAAGGTTGCATTTCATCTACATTCTGCAAATGAGTAATTCATGCCTCATTGGATTACTTGCGTAAAAATATGAAAATCAGAATAAGTTTATGAACTCTGTTAATAAAAAAATTACACAAACTAAATTAAAGGAAATTCAGGAAGACTAGGCTCCTGCTGCAGAACAATAAACCTAATCATTCATTAGAAAAATGCCTCACATTTAACATGTTGTACGTACACGTTTTGTCCTTAAATTCAATGGCAAACCCCGCTCTGATTTTAAAGGGGCAGAAATTGTTTGAGAAATTGTGTAGAAGACTTCTTAAAAACCATAATCCTACGTGATTGTAAAATGAAATAGACTGCCGGAAAGCACTGTCTTTTTTCCCCCCAGGCAAAACTGGTCCTGTTTGTTTCCCCAGGGTCCCCAGAAATCATTTTGTTTCTTTGCCATTTGAGGAGGAAGATTGTCACCCCCCCCCCAAAAAAAAGAGGAGGAAAAAATTGCAGATTATAACTAGCTGAGCCATTTTTTGTCTCGGCCTCTACCTTCTCTCCTTGGAGGTAAACTCCACTCCTTTTTGCTTTAAGAAAGAAAAGACTTGTGGGGACGGAAGAGTAGCTGAAGAAAGCAAGGGGTGAGTAAAACATAGTGAAAGAAAAATGTATTGAGAAGAGGGAAATAGTTGTACTCCTTGATCCTGAGCAAGTATTTAGCGTTCCCCTTTAAAGCATGATGTATACCGTGTGTGCAGCAGTGACGCTGTGCTGCTTAGGGTGAAGTCATAATTTTTTAATGACCCTGGCAATGCTGAGCTCTTTTCTGTTTACTTTAATCGATGCCCACTTAAACTTGGTTTGTAATTTAGCACTTCCCTTTCTGCCGTATACAATCTGCTGGCCATGGATAGTCGCCTCTTTTCCTTGCTGGCTGAGGGTTTACTTAATAGAATTGACCGGTCTGAGTCTGTTTTTCTCCTTTTTTTTTTTTTTTGCTTCGTTCAAAAGCAGTTGGTAAACATTTCATTTATTTCATCTTTTATTGTTCGTTCTGAATCCTCTGAGATGGGGACCATAGGCCAAACCTCCAAGATGGGGACCACAGGGGACATCTCGAGTGCCCAGCAATGGAGCTGAATAAACACCTCTGTTGTCACACCGTAAAACAGCCAAGCTTTGCTGTCGTGTCGGTGCGATCAAATATTTATTCCCAAATGCTGCACAGTAGAAAGTAGTGCCTGGGAGCAGCAGAGATCAGTTATTCAGGTAGTAAAGATGTGCGAATGCAGCTGGCAGATGAAGTCCCCAACATTATGAATTCCCAGTCTGTCCTTCTTGCCGCAGGCAATAGCTGACAGGCCCGAGCGGTCATGGGTTTCCTGTTACTGGCGCTGATAGGGCCCGAGGAGTCTTGGCGTCATAGATACTGAAGCCATCCCTGCATGAGTGGAGACGGCCGGTGCTGGAGGGTCCTCGTTGCACAGCAATGTAATCAATATGGTCTGGAGTCCTTGACCTGAACCTGTAATTACCTGCACGGTATAAAGGTAGTTTGTTGTTACAGATAGTGATTGCATTCAGATTCTCTGTGTATGGTGCTGATCTTTGAAGCAGGAAGAGGATTTGGCCCTTTTTCTATTCTTCAAAGTCATTAAGACCTTTTAATAACACTCATATAACAAGCCACTCTTATTGGACATCACCTGTTCAGTACCGAGGAAAACCCCTACCCGGCAATACACATTTTGCAGTGATACCACAATGGTAACTTCTAGTCTAGCCCTTTCTTGTGTTACCTTGAGAGCAAATTATAGTAGCAGGATGACTGCTTTAATAGCTGTGATTGCTTATCTGTTATGTTTCTTTATATTACTGATGAAACAGTAATACTTTTGAGGGATAAGCTTTAGGTTCTTTGTTTTTGAATTTTTTGGTACTGAATAACACTTTTAAAGAACTTTCTTTTTTGGTGTGAAGTTTATCATGCAAAATGCTAACATGCAAATAGGTGGCTTAAAAGTTGATCTAGGTGATTCAGTTCCCTGCTGGGTTTTCAAGGGAGCCTGACTGCACAGGTCTCCTAGATGCCAATGCAGTATACATGATTACTTCCAGGAGCAGCTATGCCCTATAAGATACGGAGATATAAAGGGAAATTAAAATGATCTAACGCTGGTGATCAGGCTGGATTGTTGCCTAGCTCAGGAAAGACTCGACTGTAAGGATGCATGCAATAACAATAATGTCTTGCAAGTGCTGGTTGGTGGTTACTGCGTAAAAATAATAAATTGAGAGAGGAGACTTGAGGAGGGTGGTTAAATGAGAGATTAACAAATTACTGCCGCTGATTTATCGTGCCCTTTCTAAAATGATTGAGTGTGCTGCCGAGGTAAAAGCCGATGAAGGTTGTGGGGATGGGAGGAAAGTCTCTAGCGCAGAATGAAACACAACTGCACCAGTTTCCTCTGCGCGGTGTCCATTCCCAGAGTGAAAGCGAGAGAGGAGGTAGTTAATTTTCATTCTGTGGCGGTGAGCCTGCCAGCAAATGAGCAAATCTGGCTCTCCAAAAGGCGTTGCTGCTTAATATGCAGGTGTCAGTCAACTAGAAAATGACATGAAATCGCAGGGTTTTTTCACATAGGCAGATGAAAAATCAGGTGGTAACAAAACATGGAGTCACCAACAGTCTGGGTCAGGTTTGAACTAGTCATCTGAAATCAAAAAATGCCATGTCCTGCTCTGTCAGCAAAGCCGCTCAGCCCCTGAATCGTTATCATCGTGCTCATCTTGGTAACTTCTTTTTGCTTGCATGTGGTAGCTCTATTATAGAAATATTTACTCTGCTCCTTTGATTTATGATTACACGATGTGAATATATATACTACTTTAGGTACACAGAGCAGATCGTTTAAATCCATCTTTGTGAGTCAATGGCCTGGCCTTTTTTTTTTTTTTCCCTCCAAAAGAGGACTGCCATGTTTTGCTCAGGTAGGGATAATAAGACCTTGTTGTGACACTCATGGGCTGAGATTCCTTTTGCATTTCCTTTAGGGGTATTTTGAGCTCATTAACTGGTCATAAATCATACAGAAAGTGGGATTTGATGTAGTTGTTAGCAGTTTGAATTAGGCTTATGAAGGTATGCCCTGTGAGTTAAATGGCTATAAATGTTTACGTATGCAGTTCACCTTCTCTTGAATGGATTTAAAGACTGTAGAATATTGATTTCCTCACTTTCTTTAACTGAATAGGTAAATCAAACTAACCAAATCCAGAGCAAGTACTGTTTCTAGACTACATGTATTCTGCTAGTGTTTTAAAAGCTAGGAACATGATGGGAAGGTCATGAAAAAGCTTGTTAGCAAGGGGCATTTTCCCACGTATGCATCAATGAGCAAATAATCAAAAGGTCCTGTAACTTTTTAATTTGCATTTTCAGCATACAGGGCAGTATGGTACTGTGTTTCTTCTCCATTTATCCTGTTCACAGTTTGTAGAAGATGTGGGAGGAGCACATGGGAGGATAAAGAACTGTGTGCATTGTACATCCAGTTGTACACTCCATCATCTTCACCATGTTTCCTCTTCTCTCAAGTGCTGTCACACACATCACTTAAATTAGTTTTAATACTGTCTTATTCTGTCCTCAGAAAATCACGTGTACATTTTGGACCGTTTCTTTCTTACAGAAAAAGAGTGACATTTTTCTGCTTAGGCAGATCTTCATTTAAAACAAAGATATTTTTTAAAAGGCAAGTATAAGTATGCTGTATATTAAAAAAAAATAGTCATACATTTATCTCTGTGTTAATAAAACAGACATGATCATAGCATGAATAATTGATTTCCAGTTTAATGCAGCATAAATCAAGAATCCTAAAGATAATAGTTTGAGTAGAGATGGGCAAAAGCCATGGGGATTGGAGTCATGCAGATTAAGGTGAACTTTTTCCCACTTCCAGTCAGCGTGAACGCGCTCCTCAGAATTTGGAGCAGAGCTTAACCAGAGATGATAAATATTGCTGCAGTCGTGTAGCTAGACTTCTCCTCTGTATTGCCTGCTGATATAGTCTGGTTATACACCCGCTAGTAGCATTTTTTTCAATAATTTGAACTGCATTGTTCTGCTTAGTAGAATAAATTCTGAAATAAAATGTAAAAGTTCCAGTTTAAAGTCTCCAGTGACATTGGTTCATTAAAAGGAAGGGGGGAATAATTGCACACAAGCGAGTTTTTTCTTTACCTAGAGCCAACCACTAAAACTCCAAGAATGAAGTCCTTTTACCTTGTAGTCGGTGACAAAAACTGCAATGATTTCAGTGCCGCCAGGAATTCAGTTCTCCTCTACAGACGTGCTACAAACATTTCAGCACGCTATCATCATTTCCTGACGAGCATCCTTTTCTTTGAAAGTTAAAATTTTACCATCAGGAATGATCCCTTCAAATCACTCCCTGCCTATGCAATGTTTCTCCTGACTTTCTAGTTGTCTTTTTCATTTCAACGTGGTGTTCTTACTGCAAACCCCCCACCACCACCAAAAAAAAAAAGAAGCAACTTCTTTTCCATGGCCTTGTCAGATAAATGTGCACCTATCACCTTGAGTGAGAAATATGGGGTGCTTACAAATTCGTGCAGTACATAAGTGTGACTTTTCATTGTTCCTAATGGCGTGCATTGGTACTGTAGGAATTCACAGTAGAGAGCCTTGGCCAAAACAATTAGTTACAGAGTGGAGTACACCCGGGACCTGATCCTTGTAAAACAGCAGGAAGCCCACTAATGTAAATGGAATTACATAACTGAGTGGGTGAAGAGGCTGGCTTCACATCCTCACAAGGCCCAAGGTATAAGTAAAAATGTCAAATGCTTTTCTCCAAAAGGTGCGACTTCCTTCCAAACCTGAGAAAAAATAACACCAGAAACCTGGGAGGGCTGCCCAGCTGACCTGGCCTCAAATTGCCCATCACAATTATGAGAAAAAAAGTAAGGTGGAAGGAAAAACATTTCTGGGTGAAATGGACCATATTCCTTCCACGACCTGGGGAATACAAAAGGCATGAAACAGCTGTTGTGCATAGGTGTTAGAGAGCATTGTGTTGTTTAAGCAATGAACATAGAGCAGTGTTTAAGCCTTTGCTTTTTGGTTTTCTTTCACAACATAGTGTAGCTTTGTCAATATGTTTAGTTATTTTTTATAAGAAAAGGAGGACTTGTACAAGTCTGTGATTAGCCTCTTATGGGAAGTCCATAGAAAAAACAAATCTACTTCTTACAAGGAGATCAGGGTACCCATGAAAAACAATCTAGTAACCTTGGAAGCCTACCAAGTGCCATCGTGCATTCTCTCAGGCTATATTAGCTCCAAGAGTCAATCCCTTCCAAAGGAACGCCTGCAGGAAGCCTAGATTTGCTGAAGTTATAGTGTTCCTGTCCATTTAAACTGATTTTTCTTTTTTTTTTTTTTTACTGTAGATGCAGTAAATTCCAAGCAGAAGTCCGATGGAAAGCATTGGCATAAAGACTGGCTTCAGATTGAAATTTAGTGGTCTGATTTTCAAAGGAGTCAGACTGTCAGTAATCCCATTGAAACCAGTAGGAGCTTTTGAGGCCAGCAAAATGCCTCCAAAAATGTGGAGTAGAGAGAAAAGGCAAAAAAGCCCAACATTTGAGTTAGTTGTCTTTGCCCCCTTGCCTTTGCCCCATGCCCTTAAAAAGGCTGCTGAATTAAATGGTCATTCACACACTGGATCTCCAGTCTCCTCACCCTGAGAAACCTGTCTGATGAGTTTAAGATCAGAAAAATGAGAAGTTCTGGGAGAGTTATAATTGCCAGAAAATTGGGATATCAAGAGAGAGACTCTTCTGAAAGGGTTGAGTCCAGCGGATGTCTGCAAATGTCACATTAAAATTAGAGGTTTACCCTGAACTCAGATACCGATGGGCTAGTTGTGCTAGCATGCTTAATAACACTAATAACATGTTCCTTCCCATTTCCTTTGCAAACGTTAACCAGTATGCAGCTTGGTGACACGGCCAGCGCTGAAGCACTCGGTTCCCACTCTCATAGTCCTCTGCTGTAACCAGTAGGCTGTGTTCCCAAACTTGATAGCGACTTTCTCAGTTGTTTTCCAACAGTGTAAACTTATTGATCAGGTTTACAAATGCATTATTATTTCATTGAATCATGGTATAGTTCAAAACTGTATCCAGTGCAACCAAAATACCTCATTCTACAAATATAGATGTCAGCGGGAAAAGTGCTTTGGCGACATGAAGCGGATCCCGGATTGATTTAAAAATTTTATTGGCTTAAAATCTAGACAAGCCGCAGTTTAATTGATTGTTCTTGTATTGATGTCAAAGCCAGGTGAAGTCATGATGGTGACCTTCCCAACATAATAGCTAAGCAAAGTATAATTAGGATTTTTTCTTCCCAGATTACAGTAGAGTGGCACTAAATCCTCTAGGGCATCCATTAATGGTCATAGGTGCAATCCTGGGTAGCTTGAAGACAGTTGTTCTCATGTCACACAACTCACTTGAGGCATGTACCAGCAGCCCATTAATGCACGCTCTGGAGTGTCTTACTGCTTAAGTGATACATATTTATTTTCAGTTGGGAAAGCCACCTTCAGTTCACATAACGGTTTTGCCAGCTGAAAAATAGCAGTGCACTAACAGACAGTGTGTGTCCAAGGTCACAAATGGTTCCCATCTAAATGGTTATATTTTATGAAAAAAATATAAACACTACACGGTTTGTACACTGAGAACGGATACATATTTATTCCAAATACAAGATCCATCTAAGTTCCCGTGTTGTAATAAACAGTTATTGGTAATCGTTTTGCATAGATAGTTTCAAGCATAAAATAAGCAGAAGAGTTGATTCTAATTGGATCTGACACCTCAATCTTCTGTGGAGCAACACGTGAACTACGATTCCCAATGGGCTGCTGCAGGATACAATATTTATTTTACTCAAGATCTAACAGCTCCTAGCTACTCTTAAATTTACAAGAGATCCTAAAACCTCAGTGCCTTGGCTGTGTTTTCAAGGATTGCACAGAGAAAATACATGATAAAATGTATGTTTATTTTTGACTCATTTTATATTAATGCCCGCAGAATTTGTATCTATAAACCATATTACTTGTGTGTGTGTGTGTATATATGTGTGTGTATATGTGTGTGTATATATATATGTGTGTGTATATGTGTGTGTATATATATATATATATATGTGTGTATATATATATATATGTATATATGTGTGTGTATATATGTGTATATATATACACACACATATTTTAATTTTAGTATGAATGCTCTCGACCCCTTTAACTTGTACTGGTCTCGGTATTTGTTTTTCACTTGCATTAAATCTGAAAGTTTAGAGCTGAAAATTCCAGTGCTGATTTGCAGAACTATTTCATGCCCAAGAATATTTGTACTTCTTCGTGCAAGGCTTCGATTAGAAGCAGTTTTGCCATTTGCAGCAGTTGTGTTCTTCCATTTGATGCTTTCACTAAATTCAGCCATCGTTTCCTCCTCAACGTGTCAGACATCTGCTCCCATCCCTCCGTCCCCACCTTGAAAATCCCTGGCATGAAGCATCATCTCTCTTTTTCAAGTGCTGTAACCTCCTTCATTTGGGGCTGCACGGCTTAGCAAAAATCAGCTGTTAAAATCATCAACAGTGCTTGCCGCTCTACTCCCCTCTTCCCCGCCACCGCCAGATCCTTCAAGTGGTTTCCCTCCTCCTCACCTCCCCCCTCTGCCCCCCAAACCTTGCTGTCAGCAGCAAATTCATGTCCTTTGTCTTAGTCTTCAAGGCCTTACACAGCCTAGTCCCATTGCTTTCAAACTCCACATTTCACCCATTATGTTCTGCTAAAAGATGCCGTGTTCGCTTTTCTCCTTTGCATCCTTCACCTGCTCATTTTCAGGGCGTCTCCTACGTGCCTTCCTGCACCTGGGGTTCTGCTCACCCGTGTCCAGTATTTCCCCATGAACCCTTCTTTAAATGCTTAACTTCAGAAAGTCTTCAGATCCTGGTCCTGCCAACTAAATCCCATCTCCTTTTTCTCACTGTTGGCCCTTGAATTAGGCAGGGGGACGTTTTAGACCACGTACTTTGTTGCGGGACACCAGTGAGGCGGCAAGCAAGAAAAGAGCTCTAGGATGCAAAGTTAAAGTCGTGTCACCGTTTCCATGACGAGCGCCTGTTGTCACAACGGTTTTAACTCGGCTGTAAAAATGCGCTTGTGGGTAAAATTTGGCATTTTAAGATCTCAGCCTGGGTTTAAAAACGTTTCTTGTCTTAGGAGTATCAGATCTTCTGCCTTCCCAGTGATATAGTAAATGGCTTTATTTCTTGTTTATTTTCATTTCATTTTATTTTACTTCTTACTGAAGTTTTGTAGGCCTTTAGCGCTGAGCATGGGCTAGTTCGCAGGAGAGCTGAAGGTACCAATAACCGCTGCGAGCGACACTGTCTCATTTAGGAAAAAGAGCATTCTGCACGGGTGCCTGTTTTCTCTGTTGTGAGCTTATTCTCCCCCTCCCCCCTAACAAATTAAGCTTTTTGCAAATGGGTTTAGTGCATAGCAGCTACCTGGAAACTAGAGACTGATGGCCTCTTTGGAGCCATTAAGTCTATGGTGTTATGAAACTAGGGACTGGAGAATACCCAAGAAGGATGTCAAGGTTAAGAAAACCCCCAAACAAACCACTTAGGAAACCTAGGAAATAGGCAGGGAGCGCCACATCGTATTGCGTAGCTGGTAGATGGAGCTGTGGTTTGTTTTTTGTGGGAGTGTGCGTTTCAGCCATTGATCTTGCTGAAGAGATTTCATTTTTCCCCCCAGCTGATTATTGCTTTAAAGAAACAGAAATTCAGACTAAAGCCAAGTGGCAACTGAGTTCAGTAACGCATGCGGTGCGTATCTTGTGGCCAGGGATTTAGGGTAACACAGTTCATGATCAGGACGATAAAACTGTGGGGTTTTTTTACTGATGACATCTTACTTCATCCAAGCGCTATAAAAACCTCCATTTGGGCACTTAAAGGAGTTTCAGACATGACTGCATTATAGGTGACATTTTCAGAGGTGCTGAAGTGCTTGGTATTTTCAAAAGTGCCGTTTTTATCTGCTTTGTATGTAAATATGACCGAATCGGAGGAAGCAACTTCAGGACCCATTCCACGATACTCTTTTCTATTAATTGTCTGTGGCAGCGATTCCCTGGGGGGATTCGGACACCTGCAGGTACAAATGTTACCCAATTAGAAAATGCATCATATCAAGACCTTTTAAAGACAGCCAAATACCTTTGCATCCTTCCTTTCTAAACGGGTCACCTTGATTAGAAAAATTGTCCTTCAGTAGTGTGGAAGGAGATTTTCAAAGGTAGATAGGGGAATTGTGTACCTGACTTTTATGGAAACTCAAAAAAACATTGAGCAAATGGGTCGTATTTCTACCTGTGGAAATCTGCCATGCTTGCTACAAATACGTCTCTTTCCAGTACTTCATCCTCCCTTACACTCGCACATCTAGCTGTTTTACATGGCACGGAGTGAGTGAGAATCAAAAACAAAAGGGAGTTATTCATCTTCACAGTTTGAAACTCTATAGCCATGCTGCTGTAATCCAGAATAATTGGGACTGGTTATATTTTTCAGAAACTCAAAACAACCGCCCCACATGGCAAAGCACTAAAGCCGCATACTGCACTGCTTTCTTCTTTCCAGCTTGATTTATGGCGAAGACATTTTGCTCCCTGAGGATATTAGACAACATCCTATCCCAGGGACCACTCTGCAAAGATGGAAAAACACAGCCAGGTACCTGTTGGTTTAGTGCCAGGATTTTCACCGGCTTCCCAGCTACGAAGCCTACCAAGCGTTCAGCGCAGGAAGATGCTGCCTCTTAAAAGAAAAAAAGCAGTGGAACAAGAGAGCAAAAAAAAATCAGCCATTGGAAAAAAACGTTCAAGGACGGAGCATTCCTGTGTTTTGAACAGCTCTGAATGCTATTTCATCTTCCTGTGAGATGCCACTGCTTCAACTCTTTCATCCTTTCGTTTATATTCTGGGTCTGCTCCATAGGACCACGTGCAAAGATATGTTGGGGCCTCTGGTCAGTGGTTAATCTAACATATCGCATGGTCTCTCTGACAGAGGACGTTGGAGTCTTCTCACTTTTGGAGCAGTGCGATTTCCTTAACCTCCAGGGATTTGATGCTGATTTACAACAGTGGAAGTAAGAGCAGAACAAGGACCTAATCCAAATTCAGATGTTTCCAGCTGTTCTTGTTCAATGTCTAACATTGAGAGAGAGTGAGTGTGCGTGCGTGCGTGTGTGTGTGTGTGTGGATTTCACACACCACATGAAACATGACCGTCTGACACAATGACTCCAGCAAGCATCTTGCTGTATCTTGAGGTTGACAGATGGCTTTCCTAAAGTGCATCAATCACTCGCTGACCACATTGTCGCACTGTGAACAGAATTAAGGATGTTCTCTTTTTAAAGTGTTTACAATAAAAATTGAGAGATGTTGTTTGTGTTTCGTTGCATACGCCTTACTGTTATAGTCACGTAACGGTTAAACATAGATGGGAAACTCGTTGTTTCCCTAAATTATCCAGTACCACGTAACATCCGTTGGCTGCAGTCTTCTTGGCTCCTCCCCTTGCCTTGGCCTCCATCCCTGGCATTGTCCCAGCCACTTTCAATAGTGTTTTATCTGCTGCTTGCACTGCTTTTAACTTTCACTTTTTATTACTACTAAAGCTAAATTGGGTGATGTTTCATACTGTGGGTGGAGTACTACAGAAAGCCAGGGTCTATGCCAACAAACACTTAATGAAGACAGCAGCTAGTAAATAAGAGAGCAAGGTCACAACTGATAAATAAGGGGTCTGCAGACAACGAATGTGGAAATGATCCTTGTTTGCCATGTCCTCTTCCAATACTCATGCAAAAGTGAGGAGCCCTCATTGTCCCATAGGTTTTATGGCCCCCAGAAATAGAAATTTGTTAAGGTCTTGACTACTTAAGGATAACCTGTGGTCTACTGGTTCTAGGAAAGAAGTCAAGGTCCCAAAAGGAGTATGGAAAGCCAAGCGCCCCACATGCCTGGCCTTGCAGTCATCTGTATCCCCACAAAAGTGAAACCAAGCAGGTCGTAGTCATTGGCAAAAGATAAAAAACCGGTTTGGGAGTATTTGCATTATCAAGGTGGCATTCCTCCAGATAAGAGAGATGGTGTGTGAATCTTTGTTGTCCCGAGGCTGTCTTTGGGTTACTGCTCTGGGTGCGGTCTCCTGGAGCGAGAAAAGGAGGGAAAGAAAAGGAGCGGTAATACAACTAGCATATGGTTCTTGCTGGAATTTGGCCACGGATTTAAGGCCGTAACACAGATTCCTGGGGCCTTCGTGTGATATTCGAAACCAAAACAAAAATCTTTCCAAATACATTTTTACAAGCTTTGTGATTACATAGAATCATAGGAAATGAGGGTTGAAGGGAGCTCAGGAGGTCACATCTAGTCCAACCCCTTGATCCAAGCAGGACCGACCCCAACTAGATCATCCCAGCAAGGCCTTGTCTAGCTGGCTCTTAAAAACCTCCGGGGATGGATTTGTAATAGTCTCATCAAAACCCCCACATCTCCATGTCAGATGAAGTGGCTTTTGAAGTGGCTTCACACTTTTTTCCTTTTGTCTGATAGTTTCCTTTTTGCCATACGCCAGCACGAGTGGGCAGATTGCTGAGGACTGTTGCACTAGGTGCATCCTGGAGCATATCTACGGGAAGTTGCACGGGTGCACGTGCCTTTCTAGATTATCCAACACAGCTATTGCTCTTTTGGGTTCATGCTTGTGTTCAGAGTGAATTGGTCCTACGCACACTCACAGTTGTCCTGATGATTGTCCCGCTTAGCATGAGTATTTAGAAAAATCAGTGTAGCAAAAGTGTTTCACTTATCACGGAGCAACACATTTAGCCACTAAGTATAGGACACATATCTGCTGGTCTATCCAACAAATGGAAATGATCATAAAACAGCTTGAATAAAAAGGGAGTCCAGGCACTCTTGTGTTCAATGTTTTTTAAATCTGCTTTTCCTCCCTGTTTTTGAATATAGCATCTTGTAAAACACTTGCACAGAAGTCCATTTTACTGCTGAAAAGTCGGATTAAAAATTCACTGCATCACAAGCGAACCATTTCTTCCTTGATTTGTCTCCAAAATATGAAGAAAAACATTGCAGATGCATTATGCATTTTACAAAAGAACGTATGCAGGCATTTAAATGATTTACATTTCATCTTTGCTTTCTGTTATTTTTAACTAGCGTTATAGTGAAGTGCAGTATGTTCAGAAGGACGGAGAGGTTGAAAGCCTAGTTTAAACTTTTATGCACAGTAAGATTTGACTAAGTTGCAAGCAAGACTTCACTATTTTATGATTTTATTGCAAAGTTTCACTTATGCTTTTTCCCCTCTTTACTGGAGCAGCCAGTTGCGACTTTGATCGTGAGATGAGGCTACCCTGTAGACGAGATGTGCCATCTGATAACATCATAGGAGGGAAGGAAATCTGTCCTCACTGAGGCTTTGATTCAGGAATCATCTGCATTCAAGAAAGACGCTTAAGCATGTTTCAGTGTTGCGGGGGGGGGGGGCTGAAACAGGGCTTAATAAGGATAAAAGTAACAGCAAGATTTTAATACCTACAGGACTGCTAGGCAGTAATACACAGTCCTCATTCTTTGGAAACCTTTTATTTTCCCCCTTGCTATGACTGTTAGATTCAATATGCTGCCCTGACTGCCTTTCAGCACTATGCTAGTGGCATCTGCAAGAAGTTGCTTTTAACTGATCACCTTTATAGCTGGCAGTTGAAGTGGAAATTTGAACTGCGGATGGGGAGGCTTTTTGTCTCGGCCAGCGCCACTGTTAACACATCCCTGCCACCCTGCCACGGTCAGGCAAATGAAAGTCAGTTTTTAAGGGTCTTGTAACAGCCTGTTTCTGCTTGCCACAAATGTCAACTGCAAACTGAAGCAGTGTCAGTTGGCTGGATATATCATTAAAGTTTGATTTAATTATTCTTTGTGATTTTTTTTTTTTTTTTTAATGTCATCATGAGATGCCTGGCAGCCACTAAAACAGTTAAAGAGCAATGCATGTGGGCATAAATGTGCTTTAAGTATTGACTTGGGTCCAGTCCTGCATACCAGCCATTGGTTCCAGCATTAATTTGGCACCTGGAGGACTGGCTGGATCTGGCTCCCTGTTTGCAAAGGCAGACCTGAATATTCCTGTGGCAGTCACTTGCTCACACATGCATCTGTTAAATTCAAAGGTAAGAAAGCAAAGTAATGTTTTCACCCCCCACAATAGCCAGTAGAAATCTGTTTGCTTTAAGGCCCGCATATTCCAGAAGGGCAGATATAGACTCCCTGTTTATTAGTCAGCGGTGGTAGAGCAAAGAGAGCGTCTCGCTTGAAGAGGGTATGTATATATACATGTACTCCCATATTTAAAATGGAGGTAGCAAGCAAACTAGGTAAAAAATTTGCTAACGCTACAGTAAAAATACAGTTGCAGAACATATGCCGGATTTTAAATTTCCGCTTCTAAAAGGTGACAACTCCAATGTTTGTCATTTGCTTTAACATTCTATATATTTTTAAACGGTTGTAGGGTTTGAAATCTCCAGATGCGACTCTTTAGGCTAAATGAGGTTGACAGTTCACTGGGGTGGAAGGCCATTATCTCACCTTTGTGCTTCTAAACTACAGCTACTTGCCTTTTCCTGTTTCATAATACATTCCCTGCATTATAGCAGAGGAACTTTTTAACACTTATTGGAAGCATTAATCAGATGCAGCGTCCCAATGAGCCTTTGAAAAATAAACGAAGGGCAAATTACGTAGCTGCTTTTACTTTTTAAGGTGTATTTATTCTATTGCATTCAAAGGTTTAGGGAACGGTTGAGGAACTGAGGGCTGTGTTAACACCCCCCCCCCCCCCCCCCGAATGGGAGTCTCTGTTATGTTGTTAACATTTCCAGGTAGATGATGTACAACAGATCTCCGCGTTCGCTCTCTGCTACGCGTTACTAGAAAACAAGCGTTTGCCAATTGCAGGCCAGCATTAGATGTGAGATGTACCGTAGATAATTAGTTTAATCCAAATATTTTGAGTGCTAAACTACGTAACTGGAGTCCAGTGGGATTTTCACACATCCCACGTAGTGCTTTACCACAGAGCCATACATCACACACATTAGGGCTGTCAGATGCTCCAAAAGGATGGGATTTGGGGGAAAAAAGACTGTTTTAGCAGAATATTTTTCCTAATGCTATTTTGAAAGAAGGTTAGTCTATTCAGAAATTCGTCTTCAAGTGCATTGATTCACAGGCTGCAGCCTCCTCTGGCCTGGAGTCACGAGCGAGAGACCTGGACACACACATACATATGAATTTTCACAAGCATTTGCTACTATGAAGCGCCCGAAACAAAGATTTCTCAAGAAGATTATTTCTCAAGCAGATCTAATCTGCCAGATTTTGATGTCTTGGTCTTGTCATAATCCTATTCCCATGGTTTCAAATCCAGTTTCTGTATGTTTTGTCCCTTTTAAAGGGCAATTAGTCCCATTTCCTCTGATGGCCACGGTGAAATTTCAAAGATAAGAAGTGCCAGTAGAAACCGAAATCCTCACCTACAAAATACAGATGCAGCAGTGTTTGTCCAAGCTTCCCCGTGCTCTACCAGGAACTCGCTTCAATCCCGACTTGAAGTTGTCATTACAAGTAAGGACCTAGTACACGCTCCGGTATTGCTCTTTTTTCCTTATCCTCACAGCTGGGAGTGCCCGCAAGGGCGGCAAGGAAAGCTGATTGTAATGATAGGTTAGAGCTACCCACTTAGAACTGGACAGAGACTTCCAGTTCGTTTCGTTTGGTCGATTAACAGCCCTTGTGGCCTTTATCGCTGGCAACTCGGGTTGGATATAAACAAACGAAATGGAGTTAAAACTTCTGGGTCCTATTACTGGTCTGCTGTGTAATCAGGTTTCCTATGGGACGATTTAGAAATTTAGGTTATCATCATTGAAGCTATTCAACTTCTGTTGCAGACGAGTAAATCATAGGCTATGACATTTCTATCTTAAAGCTCCACCAGAAAGAAAACTCTCCTTTTGACTAATTTGGCCTCAGAGGCTTTGATCACCCTTCTGTCATCTTCAGCACCACAAGCAAACTTTCCAGTTTCTAATGTGACTCATTTAACTTTTGTATCCCACAGTTTCTTTTGCCAGTGTGACAGTGTTCTGCTGCAGATTACAGCTGTGCTTAGGCCCCATAAGGTTTATATGATTAGTCAGCATTTGGTTTCCATATATAGCAAAAAGACGTCTGGATAAAATATTCTTATACATATTTTCAAGCACAAGGATCAAAGAACTCCCTAGGTTCTTAGTTTTAATTTATCTCTCCATAGTTGCCATATAAGGCACTTCAAAAAGAACCTGTATTTAGGGAGGGAGGGAGCCTTTGGCTACGTAGCTTGGAGCGTGTCAGACATCCACACTAGATTCACATCCTGCTGCTTCTCTGTCACGATCCGAAGCGCTGAACTTCTTTTTGTAGCTACGATGCAAATGATCGCTCTCGGCTTCCCTCTTGAATCCTTCATCCTCATCCTCTCTTGCTTCCCTGATGGCCAGCGTTCTTCCTTTTCTGCGCTTACGTAAACCATAGATGCTACGATCGTCTTGCCTTTGCGTTGTTCTGCATTGCACCCTTCCCCTCTGCTTGGCTTCCCCTCCACCAAAGTAGGTGCAAGAGTCTTGTCCTCACCTCCCAGCTGCTGCGTAGCTTTGCCTGTCCCTGGTTATCTGCTTTTGTGTTTGTTGCGCCCCATCCTGTTTTCATCCCACTACTATCTGGATGTTGTCTTCCACATGAAATACCTGTCTTGTTCTCACCTGCAAGGCATCTGCCATCTCGAAATCGTAGTACCACATCTTCTCTGACATCTATAAGAAAAGAACAACAAAGAGTAGCTAGAGGGAAGCGTTATTGGAAATGATCTGTCTAGTACTGCGCATGTGTGCATAGATATCATATTGAATACACCTTGTCAAGATACGGTGATTTGATACCACAGCTACTTACTTCACTGGTTTGTTGTACCCCAACCCCTAGTTTTATTTGCTTCCTTTTAGACTGTAATCTTTTTTAAGGCAAGACACTAGCTTTTTTTTTTTTTTTGCCTCAGCATCCCATGCAAATATAGTAGGTGCACGGTTAGAAACAAGTAGTAAAGAGCTATACTTTAAAATGACATTCCCATAGATTGTGTGTACCAGTCTGTTTTCTGAGCTACGAGTACCCATGGCCATTGAGGAGAGCAGCTTCTGTTAGCAAGGAAACTTGTGTTGATGGAGGATTTACAGTTTAAAAAATATATATATTCAGCTTGATTTCAGTGCTGTACTCAACATTTCTGAGCCGCTTGCCAAATGATCCCAGGTGTGGGATTGCAGCAGGTAATTTCCTGCGCTGTATTTGTACGGATGATTTTCTCTGTCAGAAGATGATATCTGCTCACCTGGCCTCTCGGTGACAGAGAAATCCTTTGTTTATTCATTTAGTAGGCAGATTAACCCTAATGAATATGGCTTCCTGGAAATAGATACAGGGGACAATAGCAAAGTGAGGACTGGGGAGAAACGGGGCGAATTCCCTTTTCTTTCTTCACTTTTAAATAATGGCAGCTTTCATAGAAGAGTGTTTTAAATCAGAAAGGAACGCAAAATATGTCAACCAGAAATTCTTGATTTTAAACAACATCCTTTCTTTTATGGTTCAGAGAGGTGGTGGGGCTTCCCTTGGACTTTGTTTTTCTACATTAGTCTGCAGCAGTTTTTATGCATGTAGTCTGTTTGAATGTTTTCTCCTTGTAAAATGGAGCTGTGTCAAACTTTGGCAAAGTGCATAAATAGAGAGTGGAGGTTAAGTTCTCACAGTTGGAAAAATTTGTTCATGCTTGATATATACTTACCATTCATAATGTTCTACAATTTAATATTCTTTTTATTTTTGTCAGCCACGGTTTAATAATATAATCTCCACCAGAAATGCATGCATTGTCCTGCCAAATGTATTGTAGTAGTCAGCACACGTAGTTTTACTCTGCTGTTTTCTGTTATGTTGCACATGTTGCCAGTAACGTTTCTGGTATAAAGTATTACCTTGGTGGCTGCTTTATTGACAAGACAATGTTTATCAAAAGAATATTCCTTAACGATCACAATTAACTTTTTGAAAAGACTGCAAAAAGTTTGGGTTTTATAGTTATATGGAAATGAATGTTTCAGAATCTGACCACTTAAACTTTAAAGCTCTGCACACATATTAACCAACCACCTTTTTGTTAATGTGATTTTATTAATTTTGTAGTATTTATTTGTAAGTATAATAAGAATGTGATTGGTCGACATGCATAAAAAGCTCTAAAGAAGAAACAGGCCAATTCATATCTTCATTTTACTGAACTATATCAGGAGTAACTTAAGTTGCTCTGTATCCGCGGTGATATTAGCTAAGACCAGGGTCTCTTTGGGGAAGTAGGATGGTCTGATCCAAAGTCCACTGAAGTTGTTGGAAGGACCACAACTGACCTCAAAGAGATTTCAAACAGGCCCTATATGAATAACAGTTGGTGTTACATTATTATGGGGCTGAATTGCTATTCTATAATACTTACGTTTTAGGCCACTGCAGCCTAGTAATAAATTCAATTAAACCAACTGAGATGTGGAGTTAATGCAGTGGCGAATTTGATTGTCCATATACATGGTTTATATAAAATGATATGCACATATACTCCGAGTATGCAGTGTTTTAAATTAGGGAGAAAATGTTAGCTCAGATCATTATCATAAGTTGCTAGTCAAACTGTAGACATAAGTACAATGAATGTTTTTGCTGAGTTTGAGAGGAACATTTTCTCGCATTTTTATGTGAATGGTACTCGAGATACATTATTCCCAAGGCATGGTTGTGTAGACACAGATGTGAAAATCTCTTAACTTCCAACCAAACTTTTCCAGATCTTATCACTATAATTTATTCTCTACTCTCTGAAGACTAGAAAAATGTCTTCTTTCACATAACTTTATACGTTGGAGGAAAAAGAAAGTTCTTGTCTACCACATGCTAAGTGTTGAAGATAGGATACTGTTGGCTTTAGCATGCTGACTTTTGTAGTTGCCTATAAAAACTCTAGAGTTTCAAGAGGGAAGTGAAAAAACAGGATTTACCTCTCCATGAAGAATAGAAGTTTATACTATTACTTAGTTATATTGCTGAAAGTACACATGTGCAATAATAGACCATTAAAAAAAATCTTATACATGTGTCCACCAGTGTATGTATATTAAGTAGCAATAAACTCTAAATGAATTTGTTTGCCTTATACATCTATTGTTTTATCCTTGTGAAAGCTACTATTTATATAACTTTAAACCGAACAGAGAGTAGCCAAAATATTTTCAAGGGTGAGAATTGTTTTTCTGGCCAGTGTGTATAATAGCTTAATTCAGTCCAATTGTGTGGTATGGTGTATGCTCATGTTGTATGGTAACTGGCCACACTGACATGCAGACAATTTGCCAAATGCATTTTTAAACTCGAAATAGATAGGACTTGCATTAGATGTCATTAAAAATAGAGGTTGAGATAACTGAATAATGAAATTGAAGCGACTAATTACTTCCCAAGATGCTGAAATACTTGGGAGCGAAAAAGGGGATGTGGCAAATTACCTTTGAAAGCAGTGTGAACTGTCTGTATTAACCGACTTTTCTTCCATTTAGTGAAAACCAAAAGGACAACAGTCATTATACGATTTTGTATTTTAAGTATTTTCATAATCCAACATAAATTGGCCCACCCAAGGATTATGTCTGTCTTATAAAGATGTGTTTATATAGTCATCGGGTGAAAGATTGCAGAAGTTGAACCACTAGTTTTGAAAGTCGAGCCAGACCAGGAAAAATCAGGATACAATTTGGCACTTATGGAGACTAAATGATTTCCTTTTTAGCTGCTGATTTCTACTGGGAAATGTATCCTTGGACTGAAAATTGCATCCGGAAAAATGTTTATGTAGTGTTTTTCAAATGACTGATTATTCTTCTAACCTTTAACACGCACTGTGTGTAATTTTGTTCCTTATTAACTCCTTCACAGCCAAATGAATTATCTCCTTATTTAGTTACTGTAAAATACTTCTTTTAATTTATGCAGGTTTTTTTTTTAAATTTAATGGCACTGCATGCAGTAGCAATTTTGTTGTGACAATAAAACTATGAAATCAAGCTCCTGTCTTCTGTCAGGGACCCGGGAGCTGAAAATCTTGTTGTAATAGTGAAATTCTGAGAACAGGTAGTGTCCTGCCCTGGCCGGTATGGGAAAGGGGAATAAAGTGTTCCTAAGATCAACCCAAGGAAGGCTTTCTGCCAGCTAGAGAAGAAGTCGCCAAGATAGGGGTTGAGGTGAAGGGAGCATACTGTCAGCTGCTGGTGGTCTATGCTGCTCAATAGTGTGAATATTTCAGTTATGGATTTAGGCCTTGTCTACGCATGGAAAACGAACAACTTATTCTGGAATGTTTTCCCATTTAGACGCGCTGTTTTGCGGTAAAAGGGAGCTTGCTGTGACATAATTATACCAGTGAACAATAGCTGTCCCTGACTCCCATTGTCTCGAAAATCTCTCAGGGTTGTGATCTGTAGGCCTGCACGCAAGCTGCCTTAAATACCCACCCTTCCTCCCCGCTCTGTTTAGTCCAGCGTCCATGTCTTTTTTCCAGTATGCATCATCACAGGGCAGCACTAAGGTACAGGATGTTAGAGGATACTTCAGATGGACTTAACTGGACCATAATATAGACTAGCAAGTTTTATATTCAGCTGTTTTAAAGGTGCCCATCTAGAACACCAGGTACTGTGCACAAACAGGGGATTAATTAGACCATTCCCCCCCCCCCCCCCCCCCCCCAAAAAAAAAAGAAGGGAAAAAAGCAGCCTCCAGCCCATCAGAAATGAAATTCTTTGTGAAAACTGCATTCATGGGAAAGATGACTCCAGGGAAGCACGATAAATATTTGTGCCGAATGGTCCTGTTTAGAAGGAACGGTTGTGGAGGGGGCAAGAAGAGGGAGCTTGGGGAAAATTCAGTTCCAGTCATACAGGTCTTCAGGCACCCATGCCCGGACGACCCTTTGAGGATGCTTCCAAAGGCCGTCTTCCAGTAGTAGTGCACACCGGTTTTGAATTGGAGGAAAGTAGATCTAGAAGGGACCTCACAAAGGTCTAGTCCAGCCCCAAATGGATGACCCTGCTGTGCTCCTGACACAGACTGAGTGGAGCAGACTGTGCCGAATAAAGGCTAGTGTTGCTTCTGGCACCATTAAAGTCAACTGAATTTTCAGGCAGTGATATTGCTTGCTCTTGGCAAGGTGGGAAGAAAAGGGAACGCCTTGGAACTGCTGCCGCCTTCCAGTGCTTTTGGATCACTTTTCCCTGCAGAGTTGTGTTGTTCGTCCCTTCGGGCAGGAGTCCTATTTGTAAGCAGAGGGTGCAGGCTCTCTTGCTTGGAACAAGGAACTTCTGCAAAGAATAATAATTCCCAGACAGCACACTACTCTCTTTTTCTTTTACCAAGCTAATAACAGTTTTAGTAAATTCGCCGAACGCCAACAGTCAAAGACCTTGTAACCAACCATTGATGGATTGGAATTTGGCAGATAACAGGAGAACCTTTAGTTTTATTCCTAATTTCTAAATAGTTTGACAGCTGTGTAGCATCCCCAGAACTTATGAGACCTGAATGTTGGGTTGGTTTCTTTTTCTTTTTCTTTTTTTTTTTTCATGTGGAACCCAGCGGAGTCTCTGACGGAAACTGTTGACCCTTCTTTGTGCTCTTTCTTTACTGTCTCGTCAAACATCTGGAAATCAGCATGTTTGCAGTCATTTCACAACATGATTTTGCATTTACATCATTGTGTTATCTGGTAAAAGTTTTCTTGTTTTCATAAAAAAAAAAAAAAGGAAGAAAGAAGAGAAAAGAAAAATCAGCAACTCTAGGGCTGTCATAAGGTCAAGTGGTGATGGGTGATGCTGCCTGTACTCACCATATGTTTAACTCAGAAAAGCCAAGGCAGTTCCCAAAAATTTGGTAACCATTATAGTACTTCCTAAGTCAGTTCCGGATGTCAGGCCCAAGGTGTAGGGGGGAGAGGGGGCCGCATGGAGCTTTCTACAGTTTTCCACGAAAGGGATTTAGTCTGGCAGCTGATTCAACCAAAAAGCAACTCACGCAAGGCAGAGCTAGACAGGAAACGCTTCTGAAAGTGCTGTTTTGATAGAGGATCATGAGATCAGGCAAGGAGCTGTGAACTTTATATGCAACCAAGGCCAGATAGCATTGGACTAGCCACCTGAGGGCTTAGAAATAAGAAAGGAAATTAAAGGATCATTTAAGTGGAGTGGGACCAGACAAGTTAAATGACAATTTTCATCTTTCAAAAAGGGAACACTAAAGAATATTGAATTCTTTGAAGTGAAGGAACACAATTGATGGTAGAGAATATTTTTGTTGCATTCCGTCCTCTGATTTAGCAGCTTCTCTAATATAACTCCTGCCCCTAACGCTTATCTAAACCACCTATTTATAGCATTCAAAAGATTTGACTTGGGAGCAGCATGTTACAGTCTGCCTGGATGGCACATTGTATGTTCCTTTTTAACCATCTGTAATTAGTTACTACACTTCTTAGATGGCTTCTAAATAAAAACACGTGAGATATTAATGAGCATATTACTAGATTGATTATTTTTAACTTGATGAACCTAAAGTTGGAAAGGGACTTCAGGCTGTAGCCTTTGTTTCCCCCTACCGTCTAACGTGGACTGTTCTCTGTGGTGCAAGCTTGAAACCTGCCAAGTTTTCTCTTAGCGTGCGCGCGCGTGTGTGTGTGTGTGTGTGTCTCGGGGGTGGGGGTAATGTGTTTCTTTCCTTCCACCCCATCTGGCCACCAGGATGCAACTTTCTCTTGCATTGCAAAACTGCCCTGTGCACTGCTTTGTGAATAGTCTGACACGAAGAGTTGAAAAACCGATATGGGTCATGCCATTGTTGGACTCTGAAGAGGACTTCTTGACAACGTGCCAGAGGCCACTGTCGTAATGAGAGTCCCTAGTCGAGCAGTAGAGTACGCTGCTACCAAAGCCCTGAGATGTTATCTTTCCTCGTTTTAAACCTGAGGAGCTGTACCCAGAACGTAGGCCTGTGTTGTGTTCTCTTTGTATGAGGAGTAGGGCTCTGGAGGAGTACCTTGGCAGAGAAAAAGCAAGGTAGCTTAATAGGCCTTTTTTTATTATTTATCTGTGTATAGAGTGGTTTTTCTGCGTCTCTCACCATCACTGCCATAGTCCAAACTCTGAAGATCAACGAGAAAGTTTGGGCATTCTTGAATATTGTAAGTAGGAATGGTGTAAGACTTCCTTCTTCCACCCTTAGGCACCCACCTACGACCATATATCCACCTTACCTTCAAAGGCCAGTTGTCCAGGTACCGTGGAAATGATTCTTAAGAAAGGGAAAAAATGGTTGCAGATGTGGTTTTGGAAAAGCTTGCTCTTGGATTTCTGTTTAACAGCTATTGGATAGCAGGATGCTTACTGTGCTAATTTGCATGCCAATACTTTGTATGGTTTTACAGCTCACAGTTATTTCATAGCGTTGCTGGCGTCCAAGGTATTTGGGAAAAAAAACAGAAAGGGCTTGGGTGTGCATTCATTTTCTTCTTCTACGCTGTGCTTGGCAAGCCTTGCAGCAGACTTGGGAATCTGCACCGTTTTAAGAAATAATAATGACTGTTGAAATATGAATTGTTTCTGCAGTCTTAACATGGAGCGGCGTTAAGAAACGTAGCCGATGAAGAGAGCTGTGGGCCCAGGGTGGAGATCTGGCAATTGCGTGGAAATGTGTTTAGAAATTTTGTCAGTATTCTTTTTCACCCTCTTTTTTTTAAAAAATAGCCGTTCTCTTGAAGACATGCCATTACCACAACTAAGCAAAAGAGGCACCATGCGACTGTTGGATGAGTTCTTGACTCTTTTTTTCTTCTCTTCTGTTGGCCCGGCCCATACTGGGCTAGAGCATTAGGTGTCCATTATAAAGACAGCTTCCTGAATGCTTTCTAGGCAGGAAGTAGGAGGTTCCCCCCCCGCCCTTTCGCCCCCCCCCCCCCCCCCAAATTAAGTGCTAAAGCATAAACCGAATCAGTAGAGCCAGACTCAAGGGTTATAGCGTGTTTGCCTTTTATCAATAAAGTACCCTTAATACAGTGAGAACAATTTGTGTGTGAGAGGCTTTTAAATAATTTCTGAGAATGCAAGTCCTGTTAAGCCTAGAAGGTAGTGATGGTTCACTGACTTATTATTTCTATGTAGGCCATTCTTCCTTGAGGCCACTAAGCCTTCAGGTTTCTCCAAGCCTTTAGTGGTCTGCACTTTGCTGTTATTCTTTCCCTGAGAGTGCTGATTAGTGACTTGCGGTATGGATGCTGATTTATCGCAGCCGAGAGTTGCCCCTTGGGGGCTGAACAGAAACACTCATGAAGGAGCCCTGATTAAAAAGAGTGGTAATGAAGACAAATGTTTCGGAGGGAGTCAAGAGCAAACCAGGCCTTGGCATTCCCACTGCTCCTCTGAGCTTTTGGAGAGGAGGTAACGGTGGCCAAAGGAAATATTTCCCCCTTGTTGTTTATTTCTCATGGCACTGGAAAAATTTTTCTTTTCCTCCTGGGTGTTCTAACTCTCACTTGTTAACTGCTTTTCATGCAGGGTTGCAATTAACCCTTGGCAGATACTTACCATGTTCCCTCTATATTCACTCCATACATAAAGAAGTTTTTATGTTTTGACCTGTTAACCATTTTAAGATTCTTTAAACTTGACAGTTTCATCTAATTTCTCACGTCATTAAATAGCACTTCCTTTTCGTACAGGCCACTTGCATGAGGTTTGGTGTTTGATATCTTTTAATCATCTTTTTTTCACCCTCCCCCCCCAATGGTGCTTTTTGTGTAAGGGAAAAGAATGACTGGTTAAAAAAAAAATTCATGCTTGCAACCTACTTTTCAATTAGATATGGGTCAGGCAGTTTTTGTCCTATGCTGGACCTATAACAGAAGGCGGATTTAAGAATCTTGTTTTCTTACAGGAGTAGAACCGAGAAGTTGGAGATATTCCTTTGTACCAAATCAAGTTCTTAAAACAGCGACGCTAGTAACGATTTAACTTTTTTTTGTGTGGTTGAATTCTGTCACTTGATCGAAAATAGCATTGGCTACGCTTAGGATGTGAAACCAAACTTATTTAAGTCTGGGAAGATTGCTGCTCGGTGTGCTGAGCCTAATTAAAATCTCCACAATTACTTTTCACTCAGAATTTTGGTCAGATAAGAAAATGTTTTGGAGGGAAAGGGGAGGTTTATACTGTGGTAGTAGATGTCTTTGCCAAAAAAAGAGCTCCTGGCACTGAGCTGCATCACCGCACGTGATGCATATCAATCCTTGACTCCCCGTTGTGCCTGGACGAGAGGTGCAGGTGTCCTGCTGAGCAGAAACATCTTTTGCAACTTTGACTATCATTGTGGGCACAGGGTCGCATAAAACAGAGAAGTGACAGGACTGGCTTCTGCGTATGTAGTGTTGAAAGTTTTAGCGTTTGGAGAAGGGTTGGGGGAAAAAAATCCCCAAATGGCAAACTTAGAAACAGTGGATCCCGGAGTTGTGGGGCGGCGAGCAACTTGCAAAACAGCTGAAACCGAAAGGAAAGGTGCTAGCGGGAAGCTGCGACTCTGATCTTCGACCTCCAACCAGTAAATCTGACAAACGCTGCAAGCGAATATGGGAAGCATTTCTAAGTAATCCATACGGCTTTGCTAGAAGTCTTTTCTCCCTGCCCCACCCCCAAGGAAGGAGGGGGGAGCAGACAGCTTCCCATGCAGTTAGAAGCACATGTGAAGTCAACCTATTCTTATCAGCATCAAAGGTGAAAGATCAGAGGGTTTGATAAGGTCTTTTACACTTGTTCTTTTCCCTTCCCTGCCCCCCTGCCTCGCTCGCCCTTTTTATTTTTAGAGGCCATTCTTACTTGAGGACATTAAAGCGGTTGTTAGAAGGCATGCTCAGAATATGCTTCTGTAGGAAACGCTGTCAAGTGCAAGGTCTCTAGGAGAGGTCAAAAGTTGTTACAATTCCTCTGGCATAAGATGAAGAGGATTTAGGACTCTAGATTTATTGCAGAAGTTTGGAATATCACTTAGGGGCATGTACAAAAGGAAGAGAATTCCACTGGAAGCCGGGCCGCTTGGGCAGATTTCGCTGCTGATCAAAAGAAAAAATGTTGTTTACCACAGCGGCTAAGAGAGTGACCATTTGGGGAGTGACTTCGCTGGATCAGGTCCTTTTTTGCTGCAGAAAATTGACTTAATAATTCTCCAGTTTCACAGTGAGCAGCGGGGTGGGGGAAGAGAAGAAATGCTTCCTCCGATTCATACATCGCAGCAAAAGCAGATGAATGTCTGCTCCAAGTAGAATGTGCTGCAGCCTAGGTCATAATAAGTCCTGCAAAGAATGATAAGCATGTAACATTTATCACATATGCAACCTGAATTTAAGGTTGCTTTGAATATTAGCACAGGGTCAGTCATCTTTATAACCACGTGTCTTGTCATTTCCATCAGCTGGAGTTGAAGATTTTCATTTTGCAGGCGTAAAGGCTAAAAAATTGTTACGTTTCAGTGGATCCACTTCTGTACTTTGGTGACCACAACAGTGGGTGTAAAGAAAGCAGGCAAGGTTCTTTGGGTCCTATGTCCTTAGACCAACATGGCTTCAGCCTACACCCCTGCAAGGAAGCAGGCATGTGAGTAAAACACGAGGCATTTTGTCCACAGAAGAGTGTCTATGGGTGGTCCTATTGTGCTAAAAGATGGTAGAAATGATTGAAAATATTCTGCAGTGCTTAGGCTTAGCAGATATACAGCTTGAACACTATAACAAGGTCACTTTGCAATTTTTACCTGCGGATTTTAAACTTCTGATTAAGTTTTTGCAAAGTTAAGATTTAGCTAAAACACACTGCACGGAAGCATTTCTGGCGTCTATTCAATTCATTCTCAACTTCTGGATAAATGAGAAGATCAAACTATGTCAGTGTTTTAATTTTTAAGATAAGTTATCAAAGTATAAAGTTGAAATATTCTCTGTTTTCACCAAACAATGAAAACAACTTCAGGAAGTTTTGCAGTGTGAGACAAATCGAAGATAGCATGTGAAGGGAAGGAGGAAGATTTTTAAAAGCATCAGCCTTTGCCATTTGGAAAAGGGACTTGGACACTTAGGCTCAGATTTTTAGAAGTATTTAGGCATTGCTCCACTAACCATTACAAGTTCTACATGATCAGGGAATATTTTACAGGTGTTAAAGCTCTGCTAGCCCTTGGGTCCCTATGCGCAAACACTTTGGGACAAGACATCTACGGGCCTCTTTCATTTGTGTGTTCCAGACCTAGCTGCCTTTAAAAATCTTTCTCTTAAAAACGTAGGGATTTTTTTCCAAACCTATTTTATTACTTATTTTCTATGAGGCAGGTATTTCAGTAAGCCAGCAAACAAGAAGATACTATTTTTATAATCACAAAGGAGTCTTTTAGCAATGGTGTAGAAGTAGGAATTATGCCACAATTGGAGTAGACTGTGTAAAATCCCGATTAGCGACACGTCTTCATGTGGTAACAAGTGAGTTCTTGATGAAAACCAAAATTTGCCGAGCACAAAGGTGGACAAATCTAATTCATCAAGAGGGTCCGGAGCCTTCAAAGTTTACAGGAACTGGCATGAGCCGAGTAGCACCATCCTTTGTCTCTGAGCGGTTGTACTGTCCAAGTTTAGGAAATTTGGGGTTTTGTTGAATCTGCCTAACCAGTGGGTGTTGGAGAGCTAGTTTGAGGCTGGCGTTGCTGCACTAGTCAGATTGCATCACTGTCAGCCGCCCACTAATTATCAGGAAATTTATAGCTGCATTAGGTAAATGTCACTTCACTGCAGTGGCCTGGAATAAGAGCGTTTTCTGCTCTGAGTTAGCACCATCGGCACGTCTCAGTGCGAGTCTATCCAAGCAAGCTAAGGGCTTTATTTATGCACAAGCATATTAGTGTTTTAAGAGTAGCTGAAAGATGTTGTATTCCTTTTTTTGAGCTATAACATCTCTCCATTAGAAATGCATGTTTGTTTGTTCGTTACCCAGAGTGCGAACTACTTTAAAAGTAAGTTTTGTTAATCTCAAAGTGGCATATACTTCACTCAAACCGCCAAAAATTGTACCAGATTTAATCTGCGATAACTATGCAGAAACACTTCCAGAGTGGTGATGATTTGGTTTATAGCCATATTAGTAAATTTGCATGGTAGGCAGGACAGTACTTGTTGCACATTCATTGCAAGCCCTCAAAAAGGCTAGATTTAAGTATTCCCTCCTGCATTACATCATTGCATGTATTAAAATCATACACCGGGGCTTCATTAGTTGGGCACTGGTTCAGCCCAGTTCATGGATACCGTTGCATTTAACTGAGTAAGCTGAAGCACAGATTTCTCTATTCTGAACTTCAGGACCTTCTGCCATTAAGTAAATCAATGGGTCTCACACCCCACCCTACCAACATCAGGAAAACTAAGATTTTGGGATAAAGCTTCATCTTTAAACTCAATGGATGTTGGGTCCTTCACCTCCCATAATTTTCCTTTTAAAATCCAGCTAGCAGCAGAATTATGCAGTATATCCAAGTGAACAAAGATGGCTATGAATTCATAATAAATATAATTGGAAAAACACTCCAATGTAATGGCATGATATGTATCTTCTTGATAAATATAATTGAAAATAGTGACGCCAGTGCACAGCAACCGTTGTATGAACCTATCTCAACCGCCATAGCATATACTGAAAAAGAGCAGGCTGCAAATGATTGTGGGTGTTTGTAATGAGACTCTTCAGACTTTTAATTGTGGTGCTGCTTTCTTGCAGTATTATAATAAATAACATGCTCACAGATGGAATTTATACTACAGCTTATTTCTGCGCTCTCAACTAAGTGGTTGCTTAGAACCCAACATATTTCACATCGTCCTTATAGCGCACAGCTTTAATTTTCTTCAGTTACCTCCCTTTTGTCTTAAAGAACAAAGATCCAGTACTTTAAGCAGAAAACCTATAACCCATTTATTATTTTTCACTAATCCAAAATGCAGTTGTTCAGTTTTTGGCTTCTTTAAATATAGCAAGAAAGTGTTTAGCAGGTAGTGAACTCCAGCCTGGATTCATTACAGTTCATTAGAAGATGAGAAAGCATTGAATGGAGGTACTATCCAACGTTCAACAGTTGATTTCCACTCCATTCCAACTGTTCCTGATTTTAAGATCCACAGTGAAGTAGATGAGACAAGGCACAGTTACTGGATGAATTGGGCGCCTCTACAGGTGCAGTTAATTCGACTGACTGTACTTCATCTCAATTTGAGCCAAAGTAAACTAATCCTGACGTTACCATCTACACGTGCGTTTAAGCACAGTAATTTACTGCACTGCCAGATACCACCTGTATCTGATGGGGCTACCTGGCAGCACAGTAAATTAGTCTACTGCACCCTAATTGCTGCACACATGTAGACGGTGATGCTTTACTGCGTAGCAAATTAGTCCACTGAACAGTAAAGTGTCTTTTTGAGGATAGTGACCCAGTGTATTGTCACAGGCAAACTGGACCATTTAATGAATGGTGCCATTTGGAAATGTTGATGTTAACCTCAGTGAAGTAGGATTAAACGATAACTTTGAGCTGCTCTCTGCTTCACACTGTTTGCATGACCATATTGAACCAAGTTCTTGTGATTCACCATACTTATTAAAAAGTGGTGCCTTATTCATGGATGAGTTGCAATGCTCTGATTTTGCTGCCTTGTTAGGCCTGCCTGGATCAGTTCATTCTACAGTGAACTCTGCAAAGTCACCATTTGTAAGAAATTACCCATTCCTTCAGAAGGTCACATGTCCCTTAAGGACATCATTGACAAGAAGGTTGAGGGAACTGTGAGTTCTTCACTGCAAGACTGTGTTTATCTGTTTGTCTACTGTAGCACACTCGATCAGTTATATTGCTGAGGCTTTATTTTACTTACTGTCTTCTCACTGAACTGTAAAGGAGCCAAAAAGAAGCAGCTAGTTCCAAGTCTGCTGACCATTTCTTTGCTTTACTCCTCTCAGAGTCCTTGAAATTTTGGTTTTGTATCTACAAGTCAATGCCTAGAATTGCTGAGGAGAGCCCATTGATCCTTACGGTTGGATCTCTGGCCTACTGAAGTGAATAGAAGTCTTCCATGGGATCAAGCTTTAAAATGCATGACATGGGAGGTCTACATCTGCTTAGTGCAGTGACTGGCTGCTGTAATTTTCCAAGGCCTCCTGGCTGAGGTCAAGAGGAGACTCCACAGCCACCCCTGCTCGTGAAGTAGAGCCAGTGTCATCATCCTTACAGGTGTGGTCTTGTAGAGGACCAGGCAGTCAGTACTTTACTCTGCACTCAACTATCCTTGGGGGGCTGCTGCAAAGCATGTGCGGTCACTGCACACTGGCCCCCTGGCAGCACAGGCTCTGAGGCACTCCAGAAGACTGGGCATTTGAATGGCTGTGCATGCATTTCATGCTACGTTTTTGTGATGCTGCACAAGACGGGTCAAGATATGGTTTTACTTTTTGTTCTTGAGCTGCTCCCAGTCTACCTTTGATGAGTATAATGCATGTGCATCAATTAAATATCTAGGTGCCTTTTGGGTATTATGAGGTCAGCACACAATAAATTCTTTCTTTGCATATTGGTAGTTCCCTGCAGAATCTCAGTGGGTTTGACTGTATTGATCCCAAGGTTTTTGTCATAACCAAACTATTCTAAGGACATTTTTTTCCATCAGTTTGCTGCTGGTTCCTTTCTATCAGCTTTGGTTGATTTTTGATCACTCCTCCCAGGTCTTACCTCTGCCATTGTGAGCCTGAGTTTCAAGAAGATAATAGGCTGACAGGGAAGGAGCAAATAGGAGTGTGAGTGTGTAATATATGTGCACAGACTTCCATCTATAGATACAGTTTTACAGGTTATCTGTTGGACTGTTTGTATTATTTGCTTCTTTTTTGTTACGGTCCTCAAATCCCTGGTGAGTATATCCCTACTTCATAATCTCAACTAACTTTGAGTGATATTATTCATCAGAGTAAGTCCAACAATTATGTACAAGTATAACAGTTGCAGTGCACTTGGTCAGTTACCTAGACTGTATTGCAGTGTCACTGGTCCCATATGTACAGCACACTAGATTTTCCCGTTGTCCTACGTCATCGCATTTCATTTCTTATACTAACATAGGAATTAACCTATTAGATCAGACCAGCATTCTACTTTCCCACTGTTCTGTAGCTGACTAGTTCTAAAATGATTCAGAGAAGGGTGCAAGAAATCACATAATGCAGACCTATGTGCCCCCTGTAGAAGTTTCTCTCAAAGTTTGTACTCTGAAGCATCAGAATCGTATGTCCTTAAAATCTTTTGCATCTGTTCACAATTGTTGTTGGCTATGTAAATGTCTAGTTCTTGTTCTGGTATTTTGTGCTTCTCTCTTAAAATATTAATTGACAAAATTGCTATTATCATTGATAAAATTTTTGGTTTTTTTCCTGGCACATCTGGGAGTTCTTGAAGGTGAAGAGGATACAAAAAAACCCACTTTCCAAGATGTGAATAGTTGTGCCACAACACATAGGGTAAGTACAGACATTCAAAAAGCCTGAGCCTGAATTGTTTCAATCTTTGCAGGTTAGTCTAAACTGCATAGATTGAACCGAGAAGCAAGTGAACAGACATTCACTTTTGATTCTGAAAATGCAGCTGCCTGCCTGCAGTGGCCCAGGCTGCAAGCTGAGGGGGCACTGGAGCAAGCCCTCCCTTCCCTTCCACAGTAGGTGGGAGGCTGCAGGGAAGCTGGGAGAGAAGCTCTCCAGGCTTTTTCCCCCTCTCTGCTCCAGCTTAGGGTGGTAGGAGTGGGGCAGGTGGCAAGCCCACTGAGTACGATTGGGGGGAGTGGTTAAACCCCCATCTGGCCTGCACAGCCGGGTTGTGCCTGGAGTGGGGGGCTTTGCTCCAGCAGCTGGCATGCTGAGATGGAGGGGAGGAAGGGAGGTTTAAATTCCCTTCCCTCGCCTGCATGGGACCCCACCCCAGGGTCTGTGGCCGGCACGCTGAGGCAGAGGGGAGGGAAGCTGAGGGGTGCTAGAGCAAGCCCTCCCTCCCCTCTGCCTGAGCATGCCAGCCTGGGGCCAGCATCTGGCCACACTCCCACCCCTTCTGCTCTCTGCTCTGACGGTTTCTGATCACTTAAACCGGTTCACACGTAACTTCTGTCCATAGCCATAGTGAGAGCAGAAGAATGCTTATAATGGTGATCTTCTCTAAACCGTCCCTATTCAAAACCTTTGTAAACCAAAATAATCCTGTGCTTCCAAAACAAAATACCTCCGAGATGGCCAACAGTTCAGGACATTTTCCTTGAAATATGTCCTATTAAGTAGCATGCCTGTGGTATTCATGGTAAACGCTAGTCTTCAGGGGAACAGGTAGAGCTTTGTGTGGAGATAATACTTCATATTGTGCGAGAGAGGGGGAGACTTCCAGTTTACCTCCACTCAGTTTGTGATCCTGATGGCTACTTAATGTTTTGTGAGTTGTTTCTGGAAAATGATGACTTACTGTGACGGCAAATCTCAGCACAGCTTTTGCATAACCTTGGAATGCAAAAAGTCATTGCATATGTCCTTAGAACAATCCACATAGAGCTTCTCATCTGTGCTTGTAAATTAATAAACAGCCAGACTGTTCTTGCATAAAACTTTTATTCTAGTGCTTTTTCTGTAAGAAATGATCTTATACAGTTAGGTACATTACGATGATATAAATTTATAATACATATAAATATAAGGCAACATTTGGATACTGCATGATTTAAAATACCATTATGTTCTAATTTGGAAGTGTTCTGACAAATACTGCCTGAGCAAAAGGCACTTTTTCTTCTTAATTTAATCTGATCGGTCACTTTGAAGCTATACGATCCATTTGCTGCAAACAGCAGTCGGACTGAAACGAGATAATACTGAATAAAATAACTCTCCTCCTGCAAAGCGGATTTTTTTTCCATGACAATTTACTGCTAACTTTTATGATGCTTCATACGAAATTGGACATGGTTATACCCAATGCGTCGCAAAAAATCTTCTCCTAATGTCCCCAGATTTTAGGTAACTTGGAACACCTTTTATTCATGGCCACTTCTTTCTAGGCCTTAGTAAACTGGAATGGTGGGGAGAGGGGGGTTGTTGCTGTTTTTTAACTCGGGATATCCTGTGTATACAAATAGGGCATCCGTCTGCACTCAGGAGTCATTTACATACAACCCCAAATGTTAGACCTGGTTGACTGGGGAGAAGTAACTTTGAGGCATGGAGGTCATTCTCTGTTTAACTTCTGCCTTATCGCTTGGCAGAGGTGGTGGAGAAAAAATGTCTCTGTTTAGATAAGATTCTTTGAGTGAATCTGACATCTTTTATTAGACCAACTAAATAGTTGGAGAACAATTTTTAAGTAAGCTTTTGGGTTCAAAAACTTGTCTGCCTATGTCCGTAGACCAACATGGCTACAACCTACACCTCTGTGTAGATAAGAAATTTAAGGTAGTAACCAGGAGCATACCCCTGTTGCGTCAGTCTTCGCTTTGAGGTCTAGTACTCAGCCCTTAAGCCATCCTACAAGTGTCTCACCAACCTGAGTAATAAACTCACAACATTTAAGCTTGATTTAAAGTATAGACATAAGAGAGCTGCTTTCAAATAAGAGAGCAGATGTTTCAACAACTGTCACCCCCCCCCCCCCATCTTATTTAAAGCTTGGTGTTTAAAGACTAATAATTACTATGACTTCAGTCTCAGTATTGTGAGGTCACACAAAAAGAATGGGGAATCAGTGATAAGATAATAAAAATACACTGTTCAGGCATTTGTCTTCATATTGCTTTATGAAAGATTATTAAGAGTATTACGAATCTTAACTAAAATAAATGTCTCTGCTCTAAGTAAGGAAGCATTTCAGTTTAATTACCAGTGAATCTTTCATTTTAGGTGAGAACTAATGTTTGTTCCATAATTTTTAGCTATTAACTCTGTACCTCTTTCCAGCAGTGAAATCTGGGAGGGGAGGGAAGAGCAAGGAGTGGGGAGTTGTCTGCCAATGTGGCTACAATATTTGGATGATTTATCTCATTTCTCTTGCGAGTAACCTAACTTTGACATTATTCGTGAACTCAGGGCCTTGCTTGCATTGTTCTTGCTCGTAGAAAACATAGCTAGGATGTAGTTAGTAATTGGACCCAGCTGCACTGAAGGCTGTTCTGCCAGACTGTTATTTTAGCCTACACTAGTAGGTTTTTTAATACCAGTTTGACCTTACTTTGAAACATTCTCAAAATACCATACTTTAATATCAATTTATACACTTTTGTATTGAGATAGGGAAGAGCCATTGGGGAAAAAATTAATGAAACACTTTCTGACTGTAAATATAGTAACTACCAGGGATGTTTTCGGAGTTAATTTATGTATTTGAGAAACAAGGTTTATAGGCTGCCTTTTTCCAGTTGGAGTATTATCACGTGCACGTAGCTGGGACCATTATTATCAGACATCAGGAAACACCGTATCTGTCATCTTTTAGCAGTGTTAGTTTTGAGTTTTCGGTAGCCTTTGCTTGCACTTAAAGCAAGGGAATGCACTATATATATTGGAACACTTTAGGTACACATGCTGTACAGATTTATGACCAGTGGATTTTCGTAAGATGCCAAAGACAAAGTTTAATAACTATAGTATACGTTCTTCGTAAGTATTTTGAATGCGGTGCAAAATGTTACTGTATTTTTTTTCTATAAGAGCAGACTGCATTGACTCCATGTCATAGAAATGCATATGTGCGCTCTCAGAAATTACTCGTTTCACCTGCAGACTGTTGCTTCGGTTCTAAAACACGTGCCGCGTGGAGAAAACAACCACGCTCTGCTTTTGCTAACGGTGGAGCTGCTAACAGCGGCACGCGATAGCTATGAAGGACTGCTGCGTTCCCCACACCAGTATGAAAAAGTTCAGTACAAACTAAATGCAAAGAAATTGCTCACATTGAATGAGATGTTAGCTGGTGCAAAACCGTTACTCAATGCCCTTCGTTTGTGAAATTTAGTTTTCTAACATACCTTGGCTACTACTTTTTGTTTTAAATTATGCCCCATCTATTATTCTGCATGGAATGATAATATAATCTCTGAAAGAATGAAATAGCATAGCTGTTCCCCACTAACTTAAAATCCTGTCACTTTAAAATGGTCTTTCTAGTAGATTTTGACTTGAAATGGGTAGTTATACCTATTTCAGTCATCTTGGTTTTCTTTAGCCACCTTGTATACGAATAAAGTATTGAAACTTAAGATCTCCTGAGAAGGTGAATGGGTTAGAGCTACTTTTCCCCAAGTACTGCTATCTTAAATGTACATTTAATATAGGATCAACTAATACGGCATTTGCATTATTTTGGAGCTGTAGTTCATTGCTTCATGTAAAACTGAAGCTTTAATCAGACTAATGGTGGCCAACTGCTTTAAACCTGTTTGGCTCTGGGCAGTGCAGTTTAACATATAAAAAGCGAGAAATTAAAAATGGTTTTGTGTTTTTCTTTCTGTTCTCTTATCAGAAATGTTCATTCAGACTATAACAACTGTTAGAACAAGATAACAACTTCAGGCCAGCTGTCAAATGTTTACCATTATCAAAACTCTCCCTAGGGTAAGATGCGACTTTGGCTCGCCTCACCGGCAGTAATTTAATTTTTCCTTCATTCTGACTCGGAAATGGCAGCATTTTTCAAAGCTTCCTCCCACTGATGGCTGAAATTTTCCTTGTGAAATGATTTCCACCAGTCTTGAATCTTTCTTGCTTCTGCCGTCTTCACCTTTACTGATGGTTCTGCAACTCATCACCAGCTATGCGAACTGACAGTTCACATCCTGGGGCAGCAGCAGGGTCTGGCCTGCAGAAAGGAGCAGCCTGACCAAATTTACGCTCACAAGATCTCTTAATTCACAAAAGCATTTGCTCTAGTTCCTGTTCTCTGCTGCAGGGGCTTTTGGGGGGGCTCGCAGGAGAATGGTCGGAGGGGAAGAGAGGCACTCTTCACACTCTACTGAGTACACAGTCTTTCGAGATGAAAAACAGACGGAAAGAGACATTTCCAGCCATCTTGCTGATCTGTGCGGGGGTTCATTGAACTGTGCAACGTAGCACCAGACCCTTGTATCGTTTAATGTGCTAATTTCTTCTTCCTCCTTTTTTTTTTTTTTTTAATTATTTAAAAAAAATTTTAATTTTTTGCAGAGCGAGAGCGCTTTTTCCTTTCGTTGACAAGTTTCCTAAAAATTAAAAGTGGAATCCGTTAAAGCAAGGCACCAAGACATAAACCTGGCGCCCGTCAATGATTTCCTCTCCGACATCTAGAGGAGAGCTCTGCTTAGTGTGAAAATCCTCTGCCTAACACGAAGAGTCAGAATAAGTTTTCTATTTGATCTGAACTGCACACATACCTAATGCCTCCCCCCCCCCCTGCAAATCGAAACGCATGCCATGTGCCTGCACCGATGCCAAATGCTTTCTCTTGCTATGCTGCAGGACGGACGTGGAATCCTGGTTACATTCTTTCTGCAGAGGCATATTTTGTTTTATTCCCTTTTCTCAGCCACTCCCATCCACCGAGGGCTGTTTGCAGCCCTGGAAAGGGATGCTTCGCTCTTCACAGCTCCAGCGCAGCTCCGGTGTGCTTGCTCGGTAGCAAAAGGTCACTCAAACACCTTCTCAGTATTTTTTGGCTCGCTGTTGGAAGCTGCTCCTAAAGAATAATTCATTTTACATTACTGTGATGATTTTGGAGAAAAGCTGTACAATAACACCAGGATGGAAATTTTTCTTAGGGGGAGAAAAACATTCCATGAAATTTGACCGCGGCCCTATAGTCTTTGCTTTGATACTTTCCCGTCTTGGCTATTCCATTGTTTTAAGAGGAGTTGTAAAATCTGGGAAGTTAGCAGACGTTCCTTTCAAAAGCTTGGACCTACGGAAAAGTTAACTTGGGGAAACGTTTGCCAGCATACGTTTTGATTTTTATGACTGGTGGCTTATTCTGATGAGAGGGGGAAGGGAGTTTGCAGTGTTTCCATCTTGCATTTTTAAATGTCGGGAAAGGTTTTAAATGCAAATAGGTTCTCAACGGCGTCTTAGCATGAATTTTACATGCATTTTTTCTTTTCAGAGCCCTTTAGACATTTTTGGAAAACATATGAGAGATTTCCAAACAGGGCAAGGAGGGGTCAAATGTATCAAATACTTGGATTCCAGCAAATGCAGGCTTTCTAGGAGGGCAAAGCGGCACACACGTGTTCTAGGAATGTAAATTAAAATACAAGATTAATTTTTGCATAGGCTTTCCCTGAGATGCCTGAAATCGTGGTAACCGGTTTGGGGTTGTTGTTTTTTCCCTCCTTCTTCCCAATAAATTGACAAAATATCAAAATAAACATTAAACTTATCAGTCTGCATTTTTGTTCAGGATGAAAGCGTTTGAAGAAAAATCATAAAGGAATCCATGGTAGCTCAAGGAGGTTAAACTCAACAGTTGTTTCCTTTGAAGTGTATGGCCATGAGGTTAATTGCCAAAACTGCTTGTGGAAAAGGTGGTAACAATTTAACAAGACTGTACAACTGCAGTGACTCAGATGAATATCAGGTGTTTGCAGATGTTTTTTGCCGAACAGGAAAGGAGGAAAAACAGAATGAGAAACAGGGGACCGAGCAGCCAGAATAAAAGCCCAACTAAACAGCCAATAATTCTTTGTTTGCTTAGCCAATCATCCTGTAATTGGCTGGGAGGTTAATAGGAGCCTATTGATTGGCCAGAAGGACTGCTTGGTGCTGCTATTTTTACAGTATGCTACTAGACAGAAAATTGTAAGCATTAGAAGCTTTCATGTCTATTCTTCAGGCCTAGGACGACTCTGATTTATGGATCCTGGTAAGAAAGCTGCGAGTACTTTACATTGCAAGCGTTCGTTCTTGTATCTCTGCTGCTTCCGCATAGCGTTTTATATCCGCGTTTACTTCTCAGCCATACAGTTAGGAGATGTACTTGGAGATGACTAAATCTGGCAAAGTTAAGCAAATGGAGACAACCTACTGAAAACATGTGAATGGAAATAGCTCCAAAGAGGCATTGCCTGGACATCACAGCCCGCCATGAGCCAATAACAACCCAATTAAAACAATGCCGTATCATCAATGGAAGGCTAAAGACCTTTGCCACATATCCAATTAACAGATTCACCAATTTCATTTGGTTTGTTAAGAGCAGGTGATATCTCTTATCTCTTTTCAGGGAGCCAGAGCCCTTCCAATTTGAGTGACGACACGTAAGCGCTTTACTCTAGGTACTCCAGACCGCACAATGCCCATCTACTGATAGTGCTTCCTGCTGCAGAGACCTTTAAATGTATCCCGAATGTGGAAACCCGGCTCCTGGTTTTTTCTGCCTTAAGCCAAATCATCCATTGACCAGGGAAGATTTCTCCACAGAACCTTAACCCACGTGAGCTTGCTTGCCATTTGTGTTGCTGGCAAGCTCCCCATGTCCCAGACTTGATATGTTCACCTAAATGTTCAGCCTCATTTTTAAAAATAATTTGCAAATCCAGACGATCTAGGGTATGTCCCTTTTCACCACCAGAATTACGTGAAGAGTAACTTTTCTCACGGTGTTCAATCAGTTTTCCTTTTGGATGTAAACAGATCTGAAAATGCGGATATTTCAGAATTAAAAATGTTAACTGGGCATGTCTGAACCTCTTAAAAAAAAAAAAAAAAAAAGTTTGTTTTTTAGGATGAAGATTCAGTTCTATTTAGTTTTTTCCAAAATCAGTTCACTGATTGCTAATTCATACCAACTTGGATTTCTTTTGATCAGATACCCTGAATGAAGTGGAGACATTGGGAACAGCAATTCGGACAACGTTCTTATGACTTGACGTTTCACAGAACAACTTTAATAACCGCCACTTTGAAATCTCACGAATACGGTTTTTTCTCGTGCTCAACAGTAATGCCAAAGCACCAGCCTGAATCCTACGTTTAACGTGTGCCATAACTTTTCATGTACAATTCTGCTCTTTTCTAGCTAATTTTACCATTTGCTCAAAGGGCAAGATCAGCAGAAGACACCCAGCTTTTCATAGCAGACAAATGCTTGTCTACAATAGTATAGACAGGGTCGATCCTGCCTTGAGCCAAGAGGCTGCACTACATGACCTCCTAAGCACCTTTCTAACCCTTTTTTTTTTTTTCTGTTTCTATTATTTACTTCCCATTGGGAGCACAGTTGTATTTTACTGGATATCACTCATAGTAGTCAGGAAATTCTGTCTGCTGAGCTATTGTATAATTCAGATGCTCTTATATCTCATTTGGTCTGTTTAAGCCTGATTGTGGATCATCACAGAATTGCCAAAACAGTGACATCCTGAAGTACCCTATTTGACCTGTCATATGCTTTCTCTGAACAGACAGCTCATTAAATCATAATGGAAAGCCTTTAAGATCCATTCCTTGCATCTACAGGATATGACTGCAGCTAGGGAGCTTAGTCGTTAGTGTACAGAAAACCTCTAGGTTCAGCCTTTGCTACGGAGTCTCACAGAGAAAGTTAGTTATCTGTGAAACGTCTAAAAGACTGCTGCTGATTCTCCCTTCCTAACCTATGTTTGCTTTTCCGACCGGACTGTGGGACACGCACCTCTGTCTTATGGAGGTGGCGCTTAGAAGAGTGTCCATTTGCACGTTGCATGCATCACGGTATGGCCAGCCTCGGCCCTTGTTTTTTAATGATGCGGATCGAGTGCAGTATTTTGTCATCGGTAAAAACCGCAATAATGCACAGTTCTGAGATGGACATCAAAGCTCACAGCTCAAAAATCTCGCAGTCTTGACTTACCTGTTATCCTCTGTGTATAAGAACATATACATTCTGAAAAAGAAATATAAATTCTATATAATATTAAAAAAAAATTTAGCCAACAGCATCTCTAGGAGCATCTGCTGGGATCATGTACATCTATCGTGCCTTGTACAGTGACCTCCTGTGTAGTGTAACACTTTAGCCCTTTGTGCTTTGCCCGGGCAGACCCTAGAACAGAACCCAGGTCTTCCAGCTCCTGGCTCCGGTTGCGACCTCTTAAACGATCCCTCCCTTCTAACGGAGAGTATTTAATGAGCGAGACAGGGACAGATATGCTTTCAACCTGTGTCGTTTGATTTCAGCCTTACCCAAGATGCAATATTTTGACAATCGGCGTACGCAAATCCTTCTGCGTTTGTCACTAGACGGGGAGAAACTGTAGCCCTTCCTAGACATTTGTTTTCTAAACTGGCGACAGACATGCAAGCGCGAATGTTCAAATGACTTCAGCTCTCTTTCTGCCTTCATTATGTCAGGCTAGCAGATCACATATGGCATTATGGAAATCAGTAAATTAAAACCATATTGATCAGCATTGCGAACAAATGTAAAAAAGCTGGGCTGAAGGAGGCGAGGTGGAGAAGTGTGCTCCACCGTTCAACCTGATAGGCCCTGGTTAAGGCCTTTAATCATTTATTAATGTAAACTCCCTCCTTCCCTTCCACTCAAATTACCTCAGCCATAGAGCATCCTGCTCCATTTATCTTTTACCGTTTCCT